>NC_056751.1:792755229-792835229 GCF_019279795.1 Protopterus annectens | reverse complement strand
TTGTTAAATAAAGTCATACTGGAGAACTGTAAAAAGGGGAAGAATTTAAGTATGGCATGGATTGACTATAAAAAAGGATTTGATAGTATCCCACATTCATAAATAAAAGAGTGCTTAAAATGAATAAGATACATCCTACACTGATGGACTATATTACAGTGACCATGAAACAGTGGCAGACCAGTTTGCAATTAAGTCATGATAAAGGACAGATTATTATCCCAGGGATAAAAATTCAAACAGGGATATTCCAGGGTGATTCTCTGTCACTGTTAGTATTCTGCCTTACCATTAACCCATTAAGCTGTTTACTTAACAGCTTAGGCCATGGCTACAATTTGGCTCCTAAAAAACAACAAAGTGTAAAGACTTCTCATCTTCTCTTTATCGGTGATTTAAAACTGTAAAGCTCATCAGATGAGAAACTGAAAGCACAGCTGTGGGTTGTCAAACCTTTTTCAGATGATATAAGAATGTTATATGGTCTTGATAAGTGTGCAAAAGCAACCTTTAAAGTAGGAAAACTGCAGCACCAGAAAAACATCAGTTTGGGACAGGAATGTGATAGAAAAGAACTTGAGCAAGAGGGAGTGTATAAATATAAGGATCAACAGTAAAACATGAACAAATGTAAATAAAACTTAGTAAGGAATACTTTAGAGACAAATTAATTCTGAAAACAGCGTTGACATCTAGGAATGAAATCTAAGCAATAAACCAATTTGCTCTTCCCATCCTAACTTGCAGTTTTGGAGTGATTGACTGGCCATAAAATGTGTTGCATAGATTAGATAGGAAAACAAGAAGGATACTTCATGCTCACCAAATGATTTATATATACCAAGATTATATCTTCCCCGTTCCGAAGGAGGGATGGGCCTCCTTGAAATTGATTACATGTATAGATTTGCAGTTGTGGGACTCCACACATATTTGCTGACCTCACAAAACCCAAATGTAGTGAAAGTTTTGAAACATGAGGAGAATAAATCTAAGATGACTTCTCTGCTTAATTTAGCAAAAGCATATCGGCATCAATCAGGAATGGAAATCAAACCAGAAATAGACAAAAATCAGGCAGCAACTGAATATGCCAAAAAAACAAAAGAAAGAATATAAGATAAAGGACCAGATGAGAAGGCAAGAAATGTGGAAAAAGCATAAATATAGTTGCAAGTACAGAAAACTTCTGGAAGAACCTCGTGTTGATCAGGAATGAATGCAGGAATGGTTAAGGAGAGGCAAATTCAAACCAAGAGATGAAAGGTTAATATTGGCAGCCCAAGACAGTGGACTATGTACACACTGGTTTAAAAAGTCCATTGAACATGTGGGAGAAACAGACAAATGTAGATTTTGCAAAACTAAATTGGAAACAGTCGCAAACCTTGTTGCTGGTTGTGACATACTAATGGCAGAAGGACTGTATACTGAAAGCATAATAATGTGGCAAGATTGTTGCACTGGGGATTATGCAAACATTATGGTATTGAAGTGGCTGAAAAACACTGGAAACATGAGTCACAAAGCATCACAGAAAATGATGAAGTTTATATCACATGGGATCACCCATTACCAACAGTTCAAAAGATAAATGCTAGAAAACCAGATATAGTGGTCCATGAAAAGAAGACAAAAGTAGCATTGATCATTGAAATTGCCACACCCAGTGACTACAGCATCCTGCATACAGACACAAAGTCATAAAATATTAGGATCTGCAGGCAGAAATGAGGGCAATGTGGAAGAAAGATACCCAGACAGTTTCAATAGTAGTAGGAGCAACAGGTCTTATAAAAAAGAATTTACAATCATATTTAGATATATTACCAATCCATGTAATCACATACGAATTGCAGAGGGAGTCATTATTGGGCACATTGCTGGTGCTGCAAAGAGCACTTTTGGCTGACATCAAAGATTGAAACAATATTAGTTTCATGAACTTTAATTGTAGTTTGACTTAGGAATGGGGTCCATTTCCATCATGGTATTAGAAATCCAAAAGACTTGGACAAATTAAAAGAGACAGCCGAATGAAGTACATCCCAGGTTATTTACACACATGGATTATGACCAAGCCATACTGGTACCCGTGGTTCAATGACTTGAGTGTGTGTGCTATCTGGTGGATCCTGGCCCCTGATAGAAAACTGACCGTGACTCTCTCCTTACTGTACCTGGAGAGCGGGACAGATAGGAAACTGACAGTGACTCTCTCCATACTTTACCTGGTGAGTGGGACATACGTTTCTCACAATGGTGTCTCTTATGACCAAAATATTGGGTTGTATGGTGATTTGCCTTATGGGCTGAATGTATTGTGGTGGGTGATTTTTGGTAAAGTGCTTTTGAAGTTGATGAGGATATAAATGCAACATCTGGGGAGGGGTCTTAAGGGTTTACAAATATTACATTTAAGAGAGTTAGCATCTGTGGTGTATGTGTCTTGTCCATACTATGTGTGGTGGCTGCAGTGTGCATGTTTCTGACAACCTGCTTGGTATTATAAGTGCATGTATGTGAAAGCCTTGTCACCTGTGACATTGTATAACTACATCTCTTGCATATTATATCTATTTAAGAATTAGGTGGTTGCCAGTAAACATTTCTTACACTGCGTCAGGATGCAGCTATCCACCAACCTTGCTGCACAGATACTGGGAAAGTACACATCCATGGTTACAGATCCTTATTAGGTGATCTACAAGGGGGTGATACAAGATGGGTTTACAGATGGATACAGAAGTGCAAGCCCATGCATACACATCCCTATTATGTGATGTAAAAGGGGTTGGTACATGGTGGGGCTTACAGCTAGCTGGAGTTAGAATTAAGACGACTAAACTTGGAGGGGGCAGTGCTCCTGAATGAGCAGACTAGCTACTAGCTTCTCTCTGTGCAACTAAGTACTGAGGAAATTTCAGCAGTAGATTTATAAGGAAATTTAAAATCTAAGTGACTGTCTACAAGGCACTGCTAACCACCAATGTGTGCTGCCAAGCACAGAGCAAACATGACACCTTTATTCAGGCTCAGAAAACTAACAAACAAGCAACACAGACATCAGCCAAACACAATAAGCAGACTCAAAGGTTTCCTCAGTGATCTTCACCACAGAATGTGACCAGGCTACTCTCCACTACCACTAGAGTGCAGACTTAACCCTTACAAAATTAAATCACTGAAAGAGCCAGGAAGTGCAGTAAATAATCAACTTAAACAGTAATCCAAACTGAAACTACAGGACATAATCACCTTACAAAGTAGCTCAATCAGCATTAGTTGAAATAGGCAGGAATTCAGAACTCAATAGTTTAAATGCAGTGGCAAAACAACAGTACTCTAAAATGATTTAAAGTGCAATTTGCTCCTTCTCTCAGAAGAAACAAAACAGTAGTACTGCTGTATGCTGCTTCCTGAGTAGCAGTATTAGTCCAGATGTTTATGGGTTACGTACACTTGGTACTGTCTTCTTTTAGAAGGATGCAGAGAAAACCAAGCTGAATAAAGCCCTGAAGAGTTTCTCACCAAAACTGCAACCAGACTACTCAGTGAAGTCCTATACACACTGGCCTACTAGAGACCATCACGAATTAATGGCCCTTTGTGCATTCTCACCAGGAGAAAAGCAGCAGCATTAATTCCAAACTGGCTCCTAAGAAGCAATCTTCAGGCTTTCTAGTGATCAGTAATCTCTAGGAATGCTAGGAGATGATGTCTACTCAGGAGCAAAATGGAAGCAATGATCCTAAGATGATTCTTGAGAAGCAGTTCCTAGGCTCACTAGTGACCAGTAGCCTAATCCCAGATGTTACAGATTAATATTCTGAAATTTGCTGGTGTGTACAAAGTGTGAGGGATGGTATGAAACAGAAGATAACTCATCCTTTAACTGTCTAAAGGTAGGGCCTTCCCAATTGATATCTCAGAGCAAAGTACATTGAGCAGATGAGTTGAGATGAAACTGGGAAGAGTGTTCCAGATGCTATCCCAGGTTGTGTCTTACACGAGCTTCAAAATGAACTAACCCCCCATCTCAAATCACTATTCAAACTCAGCCTCTCTACTGGCTATGTACCCAAAGAATGGCATACAGCAACAGTCATACCACTCCACAAAGGTGGTGCCACAACTGACCCTGGGAACTATCGCCCTATAAGCTTGACTAGCTTGGTCTGCAAAGCCATGGAACGCATTATCATGGAGCTCATTAACAGGGACATTGGGAACCTCCAGACACTGGACCCCACCCAGTTTGGCTTTGTTAAAGGCAGATCTTGCCTCCTGAACTTGGTCGACTTCTTCGAAACAGTCACCAAGGCCATAGATGAAGGGAAGGTGGTCCACACAGCATACCTGGACCTCGCTAAGGCGTTCGACACCATCCCACACTCAGGAATCATAGACAAAGTCACCAGCTTAAATATTAACCCCTATGTCACGAGATGGGTTGCCAATTGGCTCTCAGACACAACCCACACGGTAAGAGTGGCAGGTGCCATGTCTGACTCTAAACCAGTCACAAGCGGAGTCCCACAGGGCTCAGTCCTGGGACCCCTCCTGTTCGGTATATATTTCTCCGAGGTACAGGCAAAGGTGGAGGGACTGTGGCTAACCAAGTTTGCAGATGACTGTAAATTGGGTGCAATAATTGACTCTCCAGCTGACACAGATATTCTGCAAAAGGGTCTCACAGAGACAAACACCTAGTGTCAAAGTCACGGCCTCAAGCTAAATGCCAAAAAATGCATAGTAATCCCATTTGGGAAAAACAAAGTACCTACAAACTACCACATAGATGGGAATCCACTAAGTACAGAAGAAGTAATTAGGGACCTGGGTACCCAAGTAGATAGCATGCTCTCCTTTGATAATCACATAGCCAAAACGGTCAGGAAATCCTTCTATGTGGCACACCTGATCATAAAGGGTTTCTCATCCAGATCCAAGGTGGTGATTGTGCCCCTTTACTCCTCACTCATTAGGCCCATAATAGAGTATAATGCTCCATTTGGGATGTACCTCACTAGACACCTGCAACAACTAGAAAGACCACAGAAGTACCTCACTAAGAGGATTAAGGGCCTTAAACAATAACCCTATGAAGCATGACTAAAAAAGCTCCAGCTCTTCTCAGTCGCTTACCGTCTGCTCAGAGGTGACCTATGCCTGACCAATAGGGCGATGTCAAACCCTGAACTAATGGACATGCTTCACCTCAAAAAAATGAGATCCCTCAGAATCACTCGTTCTAGCGACTTGAACCTATGTACAACAATAAACAGGACATGCTGGAGGGATAGATTCCTGTCCCAGCGACTCCCCTCACTCTGGAATAGAATCCCAATCCATATTCGACAGAGCTCCTCTCTGACCCTTTTCAAGAGAAATCTTGATGAGTGGATGGGTAATCATAAGTTCTACCCTGGGATCACTTCAGGAGCCCTGTTGACAGAGGCCTAGGTTACTAATCTAATGGGGAGGCGAAAGCCATCACTCTGTGGCTAGGCTTATAAATGCCCATGGGCAGATAGCCTAGTACTTACCTATGAACCTATGTTCAAAAGTCAATTTTATAGTATGGGCCAGCAAAAAAAAGTCACCAAGTTTAAAAGCACAATAGGGATGACATGGGTGCATTGGAAAAATCAACTACAATTAGACATCAGCAGAGATGCTCAGCATTTTAGCTAAATTATAATTCTGCTAAACTTGTAACTAAATAAGAAATCTTATTCCTCAGCTCCCCCAGTAATTAGTTAGATTGGATTCCTTTTCAATCAATGAATGGAAAAGGAATTCTTTTTTTACCGACCCTAGCCAAGAACTATTTTTTTAACAAAAAAATCTTTATTAAATTATCATATATAAAATAGACAAACACATTTATATAAATGAAAAACATTGACACCACTTTAGTTGCAAATATTATGCATCACAGACACCACTGAAATAACTGTAATTGCAAACATTGTACATCAACTGTTCTGTCCAAAGGAAACACAAACCAAAAAGAACAAATATAAGGTATCCAGGCAACCACTCAACAGGTATTCGTAACGACAGTTTATTGGGTTCTCAATAAAACCACACTCAAAACACGATAGTCCACAGATTAAGCGCTTTTGTTGGAATAATAGATTCTGATGAAGGTGGTTATTCTGACGAAAGTGCTTAATCTGTGGACTATCATGTTCTTAGTGTGGTTTTATTGAGAACCAATAAACTGTCATTACGAGTACCTGCTGAGTGGTTGTCTGGATACCTTAAACATTGTACATCACTTTAACCAGTCATTGTCAGTTAAGCACTATACAGCTGATTCAAATCCTGACTTCTTTTAAACCTTGTTCCTTTTTTGCATATAGTTCCCACAATTCCCATTTTTTCCCATGTAGTTTGCTCCTTTCCTTTTCTAAAGATCCCAATGCCAGTTGTTTTCTCTCTATTACTATATTCAATACTTCTAGTAATGTTGCTTTAGACTTTGATTTCCATTTTCTAGTAATTGTTTTTTTTTTTTGGCAGCTACCATAATTAGACTCAGCAAGGCTTTATTATGTCTAGGCAATTCAGATTCTGTATCATAGCTCAAAATAATCATCTTTCCAGTCAATCCAATCTGCTCACCCAGCATCCCCAACAGAGCAGTCTGCAGGGAATATTTAAAGTCTTCCAATTCATTATATTCCCAAACATCTGCTCCCAACCACGTCTTTCTTCCCCATCACACCTCCAACATTTGCTATCCACCTGAGGAAAAATTCTTTAGAGTCTACCTGGGGTATAAAAATACCTGCGTAAACACTTCCAGGCACAGATCCTAAATCTTCTGGACTTTGTTGCATATTTGGGAGATATACATATATCCCCCCATTGTCTCTTTGTGAATAGCTTACCCAGTATTTCTTCCCAATCCTTTCTAAGCTCCTCTGATTGATTCTTATAGTTATCATGCAATATTTTATATGCTCTATTTATTCCTTTAATGACAGCTTCTGCTCTAGATCCTGTTAAAAACTCTACCAATGCATGCCTTTCATTTAAGACCACCCTATTTATTTCTCTTTGTCTGTACTGTGATATCAATCCTTGATAGGGAAGGGAAGGGAATCTGTAACCTGCAATCCAAATAAATTCTTGGTATCTTCCCATTCTATTACCTTTCCCTTTCTAGATGTTTACTACCAGTACCTTAGTTCCTTTGCCAGTTTTCTCCAATAAATTCCAGCCACCTCTTGCCTACTGTCTGTATCCCTAACTGCAGTCATCCCTATTGGCAGAATCTCTTTTCTGCATTCCAGTGCTGGTTTAGTTCTTATAAAAACTCCTTGCTATTTTATGAATATAATATTCTGTATGACTGTTGTCATTCTCCTTAAGAATCTGAATCCAGAATCCCAGTCCCTCCTTATATCTTCAGCTTCCCCCCTGTATCCTCATCATTTCTTTTCACTTTGAATTATAGTTTTTCTGCTTGTGCTATGTATAAGAGCCTTAACTGTGTTGCTCTAAAATACCCCCTCAAATTGGGTAATCCTATTCTGCCTTTTCTATTGGAAGAAACAGTTTATCCCACTTGACTTTTGCCATCTTCCCCTCCCAAATAAAATCCTTCACCTCTTTTTCAGTTGCTATTCACAGCTTCTCGTCTGCTTGACAGAAATATGCCTGATCTGTGTATAAGATTAAAGGGGCTAAAACCATTTTAATCGCTTGTATCTTACTATCTATATCAATATAACAAAGCCTCCAGTTTCTCATTTTTTTGTATTATCTTCTGTTTAGTCTCATCCCACATATCCTTAGCTGCCACAACAGTCATTTCTAATCCATATGCCTAAATACTTCATTTTATCATGTCCCCATAAATATGGATATTGTTGGACCAGTTCATGTGTAGGTACATAATTTAGCACTATCACTTTTGTTTTAGCTTTACTGATTTTGTATCCTGAAAAGATTTGTAACTATCTCAAAATGTTCCACTAAACTATAATGTCCTTTTCTGGTTTTGGCATGTGTAAAATAATATCATCTGCAAATAGAGCCAACTTTTCTTGACTGCCATACCAATTATATCCTTGAATTTCTGAGCCCCTAATTTTCTTTGCCAATAGTCCTAAATATAATGAAAAGAACAAAGAGGAAAGAGGACACCCTGTCTGGTTCCTCTACTCAAGCAGAAATTATCAGAGAGAGCCCCATTTAATTTTTGCCTTCGATCCCTCATATATACTCCTGATCAACCTTACAATTTTATCAGGGAAAGTAAATGCTTCCATTGTCCTACTCATGAAGTTATCAGTCTACTCTGTCAAATGCTTACTCTGCAGCAAGATCCACCAATAACAGTGGTATTTTCTTACAGTATGCTTCTCTTTGGTTCATCAGTGTTCTGTTAATATTGTTAAATGTTTGCCGCCCCTCCACAAAACCACACTGATCCATATCTAACGATTGTTATCACTTTTACCATTCTTTTAGCCATTATAGACATAAACATTTCATAATCATGGTTTAGTACTGAAATGGGACTGTATGATGCTGGATCAGATGGATCTTTACCCTCTTTAAGTATTACAGCTACCACAGCTTTCTTCCAGGATGCTGGTGCATCTCTTCATCCTAAAGTACTATTAAACAAAACCTTCCAGATCTTTATCAGGTTTTTCCATCCTAGCTTCCAAACTTCCACAGGAATACTATATATTCCTGGGGACTTTCCCATAGATTGAGTAACATAACCAATGTTATCTCATCACCTCCTATCCTGTTATTAAACAGCTTAATCTGCTTCTAACCTTGGCATATTTAATTCTTAACCAAAAAAGAACTGTAGATACTCCACCAAAGGCTGCCTGCCCACGAACAATTCCAAAGGAGAACCTGCTTTTTTCTTTTCTCATATTTGATTCTTCCACAAATATTTCCATTTGTACCTTTTCTTGATTTTCATATTTCTCTGTTTTATACCAGCTTTCATACAATTTCTGAAATATTTCTAATATTTCTACAGAATCTCTTATTTTTCTTGTTATAGACTCCCTGAGCTTTGTGACTGCCCTTTACACTTTCTGTTGCCTAAGTTGTTGTGCTAAAAGTTTTTGTGCTCTAGAATTATTTATCAAGAAACATTTGCTTAACAGAAATCTTTCTAAACTCATGCATATTATTGAGGTAATCCCTTATTTTCTGTTTAGCATTCTTCATCTGCTCCTTTTCTTGTTGTGAGATTCCCCCTATTTTGCAATACTTTAACATTTACCTGTCATTCTAAATAATTCTCATTACTTCTTAACCATATCTCCCTTTGCTTTATTTCCACTCTAGCTTTAAACTCCACTTTAAGTTTATCCCACTCCCTAGCTATATTTTCAGATGAAAGTTCTATCTTCTGTAATAGCTCCTGAATTATTTCCAAAACCCATTCCTGAAATTTCTCATTTTTCTGCAGGTAGGTGGGAAAGCCCCAGTGACTCATTTTTATTTCATTACCTTGCATTTTTATTTTAATTATTGGCAAATGATCTGAAAAAAGTTATTGGGTGCTTTTCAAGACCTTCAATTAAATGCACATGTTCCTGTGAGATATAAATTCTATCTAGCCTAACCCAGTTTTTGTAACTTGGAGAATAATTTGTAAATTCACTCCGGATTCCTGGTACTGAATTCACATCTTCCATGCCAAATATTTTCATAAATGTTTACAAAAATCTACCCTCCTTTGTTATATTTTCCCTTCTAGCCCCCCCAACAAATTTTCACTGTTGCAAATGAAATTCCAGTCCCCACCTATAATTAATATTCCTTGCTGAAAGCTGATTGTTTCTCCCAGAATTTTCTTAAGCTCCATTATTGTAGTTTTAGGTGGAATATAGATACATGCCAGTATAATCCTCCTCCCATGCCAGTATCCCCTTAGTACTATATATCTTTCCTTATTGTCTTTTTCTTCCTCTTCTATCACTATTTGAGCTCCTCTTACAATTAATATAAGTACTCCTCTTTTCCTTTGCCCCAGATATTCTGCTGAATAGCAATCCTGAAAACCTTTATCAAATTCATATTTTCAGTTCTTTCCAAGTGTGTCTCCTGTAGCACAACTATTTACTCTCTACATTTTCTAATACAGTTCACTACTCTTTCTTTTTTATAATTATATGTAAGATCATTGAGATTGAAAGATGTTACAGAAAGCATAATTTTCTTATATAGTTATTATTACCACCTGTAATGTATAACTGCTATTTTGTTAAACATCTAATTCTAATGTTTATGTTACGTGCATATACAGTTTGGCAGATTGATCTTTTGTACGGTTGTTTCTTGTCATATCCATTTGAGCCTATGTCACAACTTATAGAACAACCCTCCCTAATACCCCTAAAACCTATTAATTTAATAATAACACACAAAACTATGTACATCTTCAAATACTAAAGTTTTTGCTTTCTAACAAGAACAAAGGTTCTAAAGTGATAGCCACACAGACAGGCTAGAGTAAACCAAAAAGAAAAGCTAGTCATGCTAAGACCCATGGTACAGCCCATGCTTTTAGTAAGTGTTATCTGGTTTTGCCTTATCTTTATAGTTCTCCAAAATGCGAAAACACTTGAATGCTTTTTCTCTTTATTAAATTGTTTTCTAATGACATGCAACCAGACACAAACCTGCTAAGGATACATTGTTTACCAGAAAAAAAAGCCTTATAATATTTAATATTCTTTTCCATTTACATGATTTGTAATAAACTTTTAACTGGATAAAGCCTAGTGTCTTAACCCAGTTATTTCCCTATACAAGCATGGGAAAAAGTGCACCGATGTTTCTTTTATCATGCTTTCTAAACCAAACCTCTCCTGTCTCCCCTTCCCCTCTTTTTTACATAGTAGTGCCTACATATCTAAAAACTGAACAAAGAAAAAGAGAAAAAAGGGAGAAAAATGAAGAAAAGCACCTGTTTATATAAGTATCCCATTACATTAAAAAAATAAGGAAACTTTACTTCTACTGCTAATTGGTTTTATCTGATCTTTACAGCTCTCCCAGCTGCGAAACCCCCTGAATGCTTTCAGAGAAGATTATGTCCTAGCCAATTTCTCTTTTCTTTTTTTCTTTTTTCCTCAGCCAATCACTCTCCACCAGACTGTAGCCAGTGTCTCTTTATCAGATTGTGTCTATGGAGACATGAGAACCAGGCAGCCAGTTTCTCTTTATCAGATTTTTGCCATAGATACATGAAGATCAGCTGTAGAATTGTTACTGAGCATACATGTATTTGCTAGAAAAAAATGCCTCCTAATATTCAATGTTATTTTTCATTTATTTGCTCTCTTTTAAAACTTGTTACTAAAACAGTCTATGATCTTCAATCTAGTCATTCCCCCATGCAACAATGAGAAAAAGCACGTTATTTTTTTATTTTATCATGCTTTTTAACATTTTTTTACATTGCAGTGTCTATATTTCTTAAAACTGATGAAGAAGAAGGAAGGGAGAAAGAAAAGAAAAAAAGAAGAGCAGCATCTGTTTACAATTCCCATTACATTTACAAATAACTGAAAAAACTTTATAGCATGTATAGAAAATCACAAAATTAGTACTATTTAAGAAAAAAATCTTTACTTAGAGTTAACATTCTCCCTCCTCTTCCCCTCCTCAAAGAACTTTTTTGAACATTAATGACATGAAGTAGGGCATATGCTTTAGAGGCCCCCACAAGTTCAACAAATTCTGAAAAAGTTTAGTTTTTCCAAATTGTCTTATTCTGTCATATTTCACATTTTAACCCCATATTAAGTTACTGATTTTTATTACTGTTCATCTCCAAAATCCTCTCTGCTTCATTTCCAACGTACTCCGATTCTTCTAATCAACTATTGCACCCCCTTCCTTCTCTCCAACATTTTCCATTGCAAAATTTGAAAAGGTTTCACAGGTACAGTCCCTCTGTGGTCTTTATTACCAGAAGAACAAGCAGCAGAATCTCTTTCTGTTTCACATCTTACTTTTTGCTGAACAAACTTTTGTATTTCCTCCTTAGCATGTATGTCATCAAAAAATGATTTTGTCTTTCCTGGGAAGAATACATTGAAGACAGCTCACTACAGCAGTTTGAATCTCACAGCTACATCTCAACATTCCCTGAATAGTGGAATAAATTTGCTTCTCTTCTGTCTGGTGTACATTGAGTAATCATTCTCCACAAACACTCTGCTGTCTCCCACTTTTAGTACTTTGTTCTTCTGCCACAGTTTTGTCAGAATCAACTCCTTCTTCTGGTAAGATTGCATCTTTACCATTAAATGTCTAGGCTGCATTCTTATAGGCAGGTTTGGAGCATACACATGATGTGCCTTTCAGCTAAATTTGTGCCTTGGAATACAAGTCCATTTGCTTATTTGTGCTTTTATAAAATTAATGCAGTCTATTCCTTCCAGCTTGTCTCGTATAGCTGAAAATCTCAGGTTTTTTCCCCCTCATGCTCTGTCCTCTAATTCTATTATTTTTGAAAAATCTCTTCCTGAGCAGTCTCATATTTAGCCAGCCTTTTCTTCATTTCGACCAATGATTTTTGCAGCTTTATCATCTCATCTAAATATCTGTTTATAGTTTATTCCATTTTTGTCTATCATTTTGTTGTTTGTGTTGATATACTCCATCAGTGTTTTGTTTATTTTAACCAGGTCTGTATGCAATTGTCTTATATCTTCCTGTAGGTTACTGGAGTTCATGTCTGAAGGTTGCATCGCTTTTTGCTGCAGCTGCAGAACTTTCCCTAGTGTTTCTGCCTCACTTTTTGTAGCTGATTTTCCAGGTCTTATGTATTTATTTATTCTTGGCATCCAGGCAGTGCACTTACTAGCCTCTTACTGAAATGTGTCAATAAACATAAGTCTACTGGCTTTCTTAGTTTCTGTTTTCAAACTGGGAGAGCTAGAAACAAGATGTTACTCAATGTGCAGCCATCTTGGAAGTCCCAAGAATTTTTTTTTGAGGTAAAACAAAATTAAAAATAAAATAAACTATAATATAAGAGCAAAAAATGCATGTACTAAAACCTTGAATTAAGAAATCCAACTCAAAATAAAATGCAGTCAGACAACAGCACAGTCACACAGCACTTCAGTTCCCATGATGATACCCGCAACCTAGAAGTACCTAACAATGCCAGACCTTGATATACTGATGACAGGCTCAAGCTAAGTGCTAAAAAACTATTATTGTCACATTTGGGCAAGAGGACCACTCTAGCACATACCAAGTAAGGATGACACAATTATCAGAGACCTTGGCACTTTAATTGACAGTATGTTCTCCTTTAATCATCATATGTTTGCCATAGTCAAGAAATAATTTTATCTTCTTCATTTAATTATCAGAGAAATATTCTACAAGACTAAAACAGTTATAATTCTTTTCCATTTACCTCCTTCCCCAAGTCAAACCCTTCATTGAATACAGTGCTTCGTCAGATACCTCCCAATACACTTTGTACAACTAGAAAAGTTGCAATGCTTCAAAACTTATCAAAAAAATCAGAGTAGGCTCTCTTGACTACCTGAAGAGATTAAAATTGGTATCCTACAGACCATTGCAAAGTGGCCTTTGTTTAACCATCTATGCTGTGAAAGATCCATCCTTTTAGACCTCCTGCACCTTCATAACACTGTTAACACTACTAAAACCTGCTCATTAGATCTAAATCTTCATTGCAGCATAAAAAGGACTTGCTGGCATGATAGACTTGTATTTGGACATACCACCTGCCTATGCAATAAACTGTCCATGCACATTAAACAAATTTAACACTCTATCTTTAAACAAGTCTTGTCAGATGGATGATTATTGCATAAATGCATTTCTGAGGTATGATGCAGTTTGCTCCACATCAATTAGGGCAGCAAAGTTCTGGGTTGTACTGGCCAGACTCTAAATGGTAATCTATACCACTTGTCAACTATTATGAACCTATGAACCTATGTATTCACACTTCAGAGTGCTGCAAGAAAATGTCTGGTATTCTGCTACAATCAAGTGGAAACAACCTATATATGACTGTTTTTCAGTTTTACCTGTTTACTTAAGGAGTATAATGAAAAACAAAGGTACTCTTTACAACGGTGTGTGTGTGTGTGTGTGTGTGTGTGTATATATATATATATATATATATATATATATATATATATATATATGGGTCTACTTTGTTAGAATGAAAGACCACAACACTGAAGCCCACAACACGGAGACCAGAAGGACAAAACCCCAGAACACGAAAAAAGCAAAATTCAAAATCCCGATATTACGAGATTTTGATTTAGTGCTTTTGGTGTTCCGCTATATGCAAGTATGTATGTCTAAGTGTATTTGTGAGGGGTATTGCTGTGGGTAAGTGTGTGTTGTGACTGCGGTGTGTGTGTGGGACTGTAATGTGTGGATGTGAGTTTGCCTTGTGTGTCTGTTTGTGGGATCTCGGAGTTAGAATATTAAAGTAGGGGGGTGTGGGGGGTGCAGTGGGGGCTTGACCCCCTGCCTATCTCTAGTGTAGGGTTGTGTGTTTGGTAGTTTGGGGCAGTTGTGTGTGTTTTGCAGTTACGCGGTTTTCGGTGTTCCAGGGTTTCATCCTTCTGGTCTCTGTGTTGTGGTATTTCATTCTAATGAAGAAGACCCATATATATATATATATATATATATATATATATACACATATATACACATATGTATGTACAGTATATGGGTCCCCTTCATATAAACAAAATACCACTTACCTGACTTTCATAAAATTGAGCTGGGTACATTGAAAGTCCACAACACCAACTGCTTGGAACACTGACATGTAACTAAAGGTAAGTAACTGCTTGGCCAGCATGTTGACCTTTGCCCCTGACCTCCATGGTAGTGCAATCTCAAGAGTTAGTATATTTAGTTAGGGTGTGTGTGGGGGGCATAGGCGATGAAGGCCCCCAAGTGGATGTGATTTCTTTGCTTCTGTTTCATTTTGTTTGTTGGGTTGGCCAACTAGTCATTTTCTTTAGCTAAGTGTAGGTGTTCTGAGCAGTCGGTGTTGCGGGCTTTCAGTGTTCCTGGCTCGATGTTATGAAAGTCAGGTAAGTGGGATTTAGATAATATGAAGTAGGCCTATATATATATATATATATATATATATATATATATATATATATATATATATATATATATATATATATATATATGCAAGTGTGTGTGTGTGTGTGTGTGTGTATATATATATATATATATATATATATATATATATATATATATATATATATGTATGAAAAACTGAAAGGCTGCCAGCCCAGCTAGATAGAATTTTATAGATAATTCTATGTCATTGTAAATATTAATAAAACCCACAGGCTGTTTCACAAATGTAAAGAAAGCTGTGTTAAATTTTGAACTTCAAAAATGTAACCACAGTGGACTCTGCTGGAAGAAAGCTAATAAACTAAAGCATTTTATGACTGCTTGATCTCAAAGCTCGGAGACAGAATGTCTGGACTAAGGAAATTCTTCTATTGTTTTGAGACCAGAGTTAATTGCTAGATTTTACATGTATAATGTCTTTTATTGCTGTGGTTTCTTGGCCAGGTGCAAGATCAAAGAAATGTTAAAACTCTGAGTTTCTGTTAGCCTGGGAACCAGAGAAGAATGGTGTAATCTAAAATGAGTCATCAGTGATGTATTTCCAATTTAAGAGATCTCAGAGAGAGAATTAGAGCATCTTGAATTCTGTCTGATGAACATCCACTTACCAGCACTTGGTTGCTCTGTATGTAAATAGGATCTTACACTGTAGTATCTCTCTTAGAAATAGTATTATTTTAAGCATTTTCCTGTGATCTCAACTCTTGACTAGCACTGTGTTGAGTTGAGGAGATTTGTTTTGTGCTTTTATTATTTATTATTAAATATTTGTAAACATTTTAACTGTGGCTGTTTTGTGTAGAGGTAATTTAAGCTCTTAGATTGCATTGCATGTATTTGGTGATACTGTTCCAGACACTCCTAAATAGCCTACAAGTCTCAGTCACACTTACAATTTGGATAATAATATTGCACAGTAAAATTGGACACCCTTTGGGATGGGCCTTATTAGTAGCTGATATTAGTAGTTGGTGGCAGGATTACTACCTTATAGCCTGGGCAGAAAGGGGCATAGCTGGCAAACCTGTGCCAGCCTTCCCCAGGAGTGTCTGTTGTTTGTTTATAACTCATATCTTAAAGTGTATATGTGTGTGTGTGTGTGTGTGTGTGTTTGTGTGTGTGTGTGTGTGTGTGTGTGTGTGTGTGTGTGTGTGTGTGTGTGTGTGTGTGTGTGTGAATGTGTCAGCTACCTGGGCAGGACACAAGGCACTGGTTGGACAGAGAGGGTGCTGGAGGTTTTAGCTTGACCACTAGGCTGAGATCTGTACCCTATAGCTGTGCCAGTGGGGAGTCTTATTGGGTATCTGGAGAGAAAGGGAGAACCCAGCCCCCAGACTGACTGTGCTAGTCAAGAGTTCAGAGATCACCAGAAAATGCTTAAAATAATACTGTAGATTAGTCTGACATAAATATAGAAAACAGCTAGACTAAACTTACTATTTTTCTATCTATTTCTAAGAGAGACACTAAAGTCTAAAATCCTACTCACATACAAAGCAAGCAAGTGCTGGTGGGTGGATGTTCGCCAGACGAAATCCAAAATGCTCTAATTCTCTCTCTGAGATATCTTAAATTAGTTATACATCACTGCTGATTCATTTTAGATTACATAATTCTTCACTGGTTCCCAGGCTAACAGAAACTCAAGAGTTTTAACATTTCGTTGATCTTGCACCTAGCCAGGAAACCACAGCAACAAAAGACGTTATACATGTAAAATCTAGCAATTAACTCTGGTCTCAAAACAGTAGAAGGAATTCCTTAGTCTAGACATTCTGTCTCTGAGCTTTGAGATCAGTCATAAAATACTTTACTTTATAATGACATAGAATTATCTACAAAATTCTATCTAGCTGGGCTGGCAGCCTTTCAGTTTTTCACTATATATATATATATATATATATATATATATATATATATATATATATATATATTTCTTTTTTTTTTACATAAAACAGTGTAACAATATACATTAAAAGAAAGGAATCTGAGATGCACATAAAAGGGCTGCTGGGAAAGAGAAAAACAGAAAGAAATATCTGCAGAAGGGTTTCAATGTTCTGCATTTGTGCATTCATAACATTTTAAAAATTTACTTCAGGTATGATTTTTTTTCTGTAGCTTACTACTCAGGTTTAGTCTTCTTAGCTTGTAATAATATGAAAAGTAGTATATACTATGGGTATGCAAAATCTATACTAAGGGAAGAGGCTTAGTTTCACTTGCTCATTTCCTTGATCATGCTGGCTTATTGTAGTAAATGCTCAAGAGTTTTTTGCTCGCTTCTTAAGTTCTGAATATCCAAGGCTAATGAACCTCAGAGAGAGAGAGACAGATGTGATCCTGGAGTGAAAATTATTATGTTTGGAGGTGCATGTGAGCAGGTTCCTCAGAAAAGTGTTTATCTTAATAAATTGAACAAGTTGATTACATATATTACCAAAAATGTATGTACTCAAGCTGTAATTTGCAAGCTCTTGTGATTGGATAAGTGTAATGCAAGCTTTCTGACAGTCAGCATTCATAATGGAAGAAGTAAAATGCAGAAAAGAAAGAAGATACCTAAGTAATTATTTTAAAATATCACAAAATGCAATTTGTAAGGTTGTAGTCCTGTTCAATCCACCTGAGGTTTCAACCTTGTGCCGCTCACAACAGGGGCTACACTTGGCTGTAGAACACTTCCCATTCTACCTGTTTAGCAATGAGCAGTATTTCTGAAGGGTAACACCAGGAAGTAATGACTCGTAACTGTATTATTAATGCAATTCAAACCCATACAAATTGTACATGACAATGAATCACATTAATTACAAGCAGCGCTACTCATTCTATCTGAATAGTACAAATTGCACTGCTGACTGAAGGACTATGACATCTACTCACTGTACTGTTGTGGGTGTCATCTAGAACACAATCTAAGATGAATAAATGCAAATTAGTGTAGACCTTATTTATTGCTAATTAGTTTATGCTCGTTTATACTTGCTCACTACAATTAACCTTTTAATAGCAATATATGTATACAATAACATCTAGATTACAAGCTTCATTAAAACAATTGTAATAACAGTTTCTGCAAAAAGCTACATACTGACTTGTTATGGCAATCACTAACTATTGAGATTCATCTGATAAGACTTATTTATTTATTTATTTATTTATTTATTTATTTATTGACATTGGAATATAGGGGAGGTCTGACTGAGTAGGAGCCCATTTTCAGCAAAGGCCTGGGAAGAAAAACTCCAAAGTATTACAGCACATTTTAATAACAATAATTTACAGGCTTTAACAATAATATAAAAACTAACACAGTTTAAATAATTATACTGAATTAGACATATTATGAAAACATTGGTTAACAATATATACAAGTTATATGACAATGATTTAAAAGTTAAGAGAAATTTTAGCCAATTTATAGAGACATTAAAGGTAAGTTGGTATAATACAAACAGGAATTGCAATACAAAGTGAGAGAAAAGCAGGCTTATGGTGTATTTAGAGAGAAAGCTGAGGAGAGAAATTGATAGAAATAAGGAAGTGAGTGAAGAAGGGAGAGTAATGCATGAATAGGCATTTGTTCACATTTAAGGATATCATTTATCCTGGTGCTGAGCAAGAACAATGCCAGCTTTTGCCTAGGAAGTCTTTCAGAATGGTTTTGAAGGATGGGAGGGGAGATCTTGATCTGATGGATAGAGACAAGGAGTTCTAGACCTTGGCAACATGGTACAAGTACAGACAATGGCCAGCAGATTTAATAGGTTTGTGGACAGATAGGAGCCTTTGGTCATTGGATCATAATGGACTGACTAGGAACATAGTTGGGTAGAGTGCTACTTATTGCTGGACAAGCAAATGGATCCGAGATAATTTTATAGGTGGTAAGAAGATGTGTACGTTAGCTGCAACCAACTTAAGCTTTTTAGTGCTATATAGCAGTGAGTTCTGAAAGGGGTACTGGCTGCAAATTTAGCAGCTTTCTTATAGCATTGTTCAAGTTTTTATTTTTGTGAGATGCCTGAAGGTTAGTAAGGATGTGAGTGCCATAAAGTGTGGGGAGGAGATACTGGCAAGTGTAGCTTTAGTTGTGTTGGTGAAAAAGTTTTTGGCTCTATATAGCAGCCCTATTTTTTGATAAGTTTTTCTTATGCAGTTTTGTAAAACTTAAGTTCACGTGTTTTTACTAGGCTAATGACCACTAGAACCTTTGTAAGTCTAGCCATGCACCCAAATGTGTCACAAGGGTTACTGTATCTTAGATGTTACTATAAGGGTCTGCATGATTTAATATCTGCTGCTGTTCATCAGTAACATATATACCAAACCAGGAGTGAAATTCTGATTTCCCATCCACTGGTCCAGGTTATACTGGAATAAGCTTAGGGAAGGACTCTGCTTTACTTGGGTAAGAAGCCTATTCTAGAGAATTGTCATAGATGTATATCAGTCCCTACAACATGTTCTGCTTGTATCACAAGCAAAGTTTAGGTCCTTAGATCTAGTAGTTCTGATGCTGCTCATTTTGTGGATATGTGAAAGGTCCATCAGAGTGGGATCTGTGGATGCCTTCTATGCCAGGCATAGATCGCCTCTCAGTAGTCTGTAGGAAGCAGAGTATAAGAACAGAGCTTTGAGGTGACCCACATAGGACATTTGTGTTTACTTGCTGTATTCATTTTGTGAGGAATCTTTGCGGATATTCCAATTGTTGCATGTGCAAGGTCAAGTTCATATGGGAGGGGCATTATACTCGATGATGGATCTGATAAAGGCTGAAGACAGTGGTACAATGACCTCCCTGGACCAAAACATCATGCCCTTACTTATGAGTTAAGCAGCATAAAATGATTTTCTTACTACCCTGGACACATGTTGGTTGAAGGCCAAGTTACTATCTACATGTCTTCCATGGGAATCACTCTTACATGCAATAGTCGCTTGAAGTCTAAAACAGATTAAACTACAATAATAGTAAGATATTCATCATTTCCATTACTACAGTAGCCTTTAGGTTATATGGGTTGCATCCTGTTCAACATACAACAACCGGCCAGCTACATGAAGCTCTGGCTTCCTCCACTACCTTTACTGAGTGCTGACTGGCTAACCCAAGGGAGGGAAAACAGCAATCAAAGTGAAGCTTTACTCCAGTACTTTCTTGCAGCTTCAAGAAGAAGCAGAGTAGAGGCCTCACAGGAGCAGCAATCAGCTAAGACCTTCATTCTGGCATACAAGTCCACTGGTAAACCTGTCCATAAAAAATGATTGCCCCTTTAAGAAAATCTTATTTCTATTTTTTGGCTAAAAGTAGCATAGCCCCTTTAAGAAACCTGTATTATTATTATTATTATTATTATTATTATTATTATTATTATTATTATTATTATTACAAATACCAGTTTTCTGACAGGAACTATTGTTGGTTAAAATAATTTATTGCTATTTGGGGACTATTTTATGGAAAAAAATATGTACTACTTATTTAAACTTAGTTCATTATGACAAAAATTATTTTGGGGCAGGCATGATCCTGTTTTATTTCATGTAGTACTTGTACACACTGATCGAGAACCTGCCTGCCATTTTCCTGTTCTGTCAGTAGGTTTTTCAACTATTTTTGACAGGGAATTTATGTACTACCCATATGTTTACTTAGTGAAGGGAGTGGGTAATGAAGTGAAATTGTACTACTTGGGAACACTCAAGACAGCTTACAGTACCTTCTGCCAACTTGTTCCAGCAATTCTTACTGTTTTGGGTTTCGCTTTCTTGGTTACAGCATGGATATTTACACTGGTCTCTCTGGTTCCACTCCTGGTGTACCTAGAAAGAAAAAAAAACTACTTACTAAGGAACACTTACTGGCACCGGGACCACTGGTTGTTACTTAGACCATTCTACTTCTGGTATAGTCCTTTTGGCCACAACAAACCTGGGAGTCAGCCCCATCATCTTTGGCTATTCTAGTGTTCAGTCCTGGCATGAACCATCTTCTATAGGTCTGTGAGATACAATAGGAGATTCTTCTTGGGGTAACTAGGGAAACAGATTTTTAGACTGGGCAGACATCTTGTCAGTCTTTTTCTTCTACACTAATTCCTATACAGAAAATCAGAAGGTTACACGTTGTTTACCTCAAGAAGTTATTACAGTTAAAAAAGCAAGTTTTCTTACCTTAGCCAGGCATGCATTACGGCTATGAGTCCTGGTGTTTAGAAGATATTACAAAACCTCAGCTTTGGCCGGCTAAGATCTAGCTGTATTCAACTGGACGTATAAGAGAATTTAAGTACCTTTATCTGCACTTTTTTTCAAATAATACAGTATTTAAAGTGATTAAATTGTGTTGCACGAATATTAACTGAGCAGGAAGTTTTGAATCTGCTCTTCATTCAGTGCATGCTTAAATTTTATTATCTGTAGTAATTGCAGGTGTGGGGGTAGCCACATTATTTGATTTCCTGTCAGTGACTATTTAAGTGGAACAGTTTGAAATATTTTCTGCTTACAAACCTCAGCTTTGGCCGACTAAGATCTAGCTGTATTCAACTGGACGTATAAGAGAATTTAAGTACATTTATCTGCACTTTTTTTCAAATAATACAGTATTTAAAGTGATTAAATTGTGTTGCACGAATATTAACTGAGCAGGAAGCTTTGAATCTGCTCTTCATTCAATGCATGATTAAATTTTATTATCTGAGCTGTTAATAGCGGCAGTCTGCATTTAAAGTGGAACCTGTGTGTTGAGAGACAGCCTTACAAGACTATCTGCAAATATATAGAGCTGAGTATATTTTTCTGTATTATTCTGTATTATAGAGCTAAATTGTTGCTTAGATATCTGTTGTCTTAGTGTTCTGCAAATATACAGAGATCAGTATATATTTTTTTGGTTTTATAATTTGCACTCTGATTCCTCACATCTCTGTTGAAACTTTTCTCCACCCCCCCCCCCGTTCTTGGTTGTAGTTTAAATTTGGTGGCTTTTGCAGTGCCTGCCCCACTGTAGATTTGATCTAGGACACTCCCCCAGTCCCATCTCTTTACCGCATTCTACCTAATAAACCCTTTCTGCACTTGCTTTTAGTCCTTTTTAATTTAATTACATTTTTTCAAACTGTGTGTGGACTAATATTGCTACATATTCAAGTGTGCCAGCTTGCACTGCATGTGAATTGTTTTACTACTGTTTTGCTACTTTTCTGAAAAAAATTGTAAGCCTGTTTCCTACCTTTCCTGTAATTAGTGTTCCAGATACAGATTTGCTGTATCCAGGACTATTTGTAAGCTTCTGAGCCCCCAAGCCTTTATGTGTTGGAAGGAAGCCTTCTAGCTTATCAGTGGGAGTGGTAAGCACTAGGTAACCTGTCTACCACATAAGGAGTGGTTCTGGCCCAAAATTTGTAGTTATTGGCCGTTTGGGCGGTCTTCCATCTCTCTCAACTTTCTGATTTGAACGCCTGCATTTGCACTTGTTTCTGTCCTGTAACTCCTGGGCCCATCTCATTTGCACACTCAAAAAAAAAATCTGCTTTTACTGTATTTGTGTTTCTTCCTACTTTATTTTGCTTTTCCGTCATCTTAAAAGTACTCAATTGTATTTATTACTGCTTGGTGTAACTCATTCTAAGCCTTTTAGTTTAAGCACTTGGGCTTCAGACCAGTTGTTTTACATTAGGAAGGTTTGTGGTCTGCACTGTGGTGGCAGGACAGGTAGCTTACATCCTTCTAAGTTGGGAATTGCTGATTGAGGGCTCAGTGACTGTTATTCTAAAAGTGTATTAATTCTGTTTTAAGCACTTCGGCTTCAGGCCAGTTATTTTACATTAAAAGGGTTTGTGGTCTGCACTCTTGTGGGAGGAGAGGCTGGACTCTGCCCTTCTAGCTGGGAATTTCTGGTTAAAGGCTTATAGTGCCTGCATATCTAAACTGCTTCTTACTGAAATTGGTACACCTTGTTTGCTGTAGCATAGACTAGATCCAGGCCTGCTGAATCTAGCTTTGTTTGTATAACTTGAGCACTAATCCAGGCATTCTTTAAAGTATTCAATTGCATTTATTACTGCTTGGTAGTAACTTGATTAAAGTGTAGCTATCATTCTAAGTCTTTTGGATTAAGCACTTGGGCTTCAGACCAGTTATTTTACATTAGGAAGGTTTGTGGTCTGCACTGTGGTGGCAGGACAGGTAGCTTACATCCTTCTAAGTTGGGAACTGCTGATTGAGGGCTCAGTGTCTGTTATTCTAAAAGTGTATTAATTCTGGTTTAAGCACTTGGGCTTCAGGCCAGTTGTTTTACATTAAGAAGGTTTGTGGTCTGCACTGTAGTGGCAGAACAGTAGCTTACATCCTTATAAGTTGGGAACTGATGATTGAGGGCTCAGTGTCTGTTATTCTAAAAGTGTATTAATTCTGGTTTAAGCACTTGGGCTTCAGGCCAGTTATTTTACATTAAGAAGGTTCGTGGTCTGCACTCTTGTGGGAGGAGAGGCTGGACTCTGCCCTTCTGAGCTGGGAATTTCCGGTTAAAGGCTTATAGTGCTTGCATATTTGAACTGTTTTTTTACTGAAATTGGTACACCTTGTTTGCTGTAGCATAGACTAGATCCAGGCCTGCTGAATCTAGCTTTATTTGTATGCTTGTTGTCTGTTTGCTTATTTCCCTGAAATGCTAATTCCACCTAAAACGCAGCTTTTCAGCGCTTCTGTGGATCCCTAGTGATATCTGCATTGCTTACTGTACTTATTTCCTTGTTTCACTTGAAAGAAAGTTATTGTTTGTCGTTTTTGCTCACTAAAGCAATTATACAAGTCAGCATTAAAATATTAAAAGCACTACACCCTCACAAACTCCCCTTGAGTACCTCATTCCCCATTGGCCCTTTTTTTTCAATTATAAAGGAATTCCCAATACTATTCTAGCATGTCCAAATGTCAGTTGTCAATCTCCTCTCCGGTCCAGCTGGTGAATCTGGGAATCTTGAGGCAATGTTACAACTGCCTCATGTACACAGACAACCCTCTCCTCCTCCCAACAAATTCCAACACATGTGAGAGATGCAATCATATAGCCATACTGGAGGCTAAGCTCTCTCAACTCAGTACTGGCGAAACCAGTCAGGAGGAGAAGGAAACCACACTCACTACAATTCCAGTCTCACATAGACCTACCATGACAGCAAACCAAACACATAAACACACAAAAACATACTTGGAGGCTCTAAATAAAAATCTGCCTAAGCAGCAGAGACCTCCAAAGCAGACACCCAAGCAACCGCTACCCCAAAACAAAACACGTGCAACACATAGCTCACAAAGCCAGTGTGCCAAACAGTCACATCCCTTAAGGCTAAACAACACACCTGATACACTTGTAATAGGTGACT
This sequence comes from Protopterus annectens, assembly GCF_019279795.1. Taxonomy (NCBI): domain Eukaryota; kingdom Metazoa; phylum Chordata; order Ceratodontiformes; family Protopteridae; genus Protopterus; species Protopterus annectens. Next base: position 792,810,660 of record NC_056751.1, on the reverse strand, counting down.
ATCATCAGGCACACTGACGTCCTGCTCACCAGGCTGAACAAGAAGAAGGTCATGGTGAGCTGCCTGCCGGGTGCTAGGATCCGCCACATAACACAAGCACTCAGGTCACTCCAAGGCAAGTAAAAATATGACTCAGTCATTGTCCATGCTGGTGTGAATGACCTGAGACGTACCTCCCTGGACTACATGAAAAGAGACATAGAGGAGCTCTCTGAGCATGTAGCCCAGGCCGGTATGACCCTGACCTTGAGTAGCATCTTACCCTCACCAAGAATGATGCCACAATATGAAGACAAGATGATCAATTTCAACAATTGGCTTAAGTATTGGTGTCATCCAAAGGTGATCCAATGCCTGTCAGCCTGGGATGACATGCTCGACAAGCCACGATGCTTCGCTAGGGATGACTTGCACCTGTCACCCATGGGCTTTCGGATATTGGCAAAGGCTCTTGCTACCCCCATAGTGCCTTTTTTAGGCAAGGCTCAAAAGACAAACCCACCTCCATAGGTATCACAAGGGATAAGAAACTAAGAGTAATGCTACTCAACGCCAGAAGTCTAAACCTCAAGATGCACGCACTCGAAACTCCTTAGCATGGAGAACATCTATATCTGTGCAGTAACAGAAACCTGGTTCAGGGCTCCCGAGAGCACCCCAGCACTACCAGGTTATACCTCATACCATGCTTTTTGGCCCCAAAACTTGGACCGAACCACAAAAGGAGGGGGAGTATCAATATTCGTCAAAGATACCCTCACCTCCAGGTTGGTGGCACTGCACGAAGCATCAGAGACTATCCATGTGCAACTAACAGTGGGTAAAACTGCCTTCCAGTTTATAGCCTGCTACGGACCACCCTCCCAAACCCAGGAACCCCACTCGGCCTTCCTGAGAACACTGGAAAATATGAAGGTCTCTCCAAACACCATTATACTGGGTGACTTCAACTACCCAAACATAGACTGAGAGCATTACTCTAGCTCCAACACCCTAGCCCAAAGGTTTCTAAAATTTATAAACTCAAATGCTATGGAACAACTTGTTACCACTCCCACAAGAGGGGAAAACATACTGGACCTGATCATCACCAACATGGGGACTCTATGCTCCAGACCAGAAGTGTATCTCTCACTGGTAAGATCAGACCATAAACTAATCTCACTGAATATTCACATCCCGACTCCACCCCCTGCCCTGAAAACCACAGTGAAAAACTTCTCTAAAGCAAATTTCACACTCCTCAAAACTGAGGTGGAATCCTTCAAAGCCCCCGGGCCTGTGGAAAATATGGCCTAGACCGCAGAATCGTTTTATAAATGCATTCTATGAACACCTTTAGGAATGCATGGATCATGCAATCCCAAATAAAACCAAGACCCAATCCTCCAAAGGCAGACGTCCTGTCTGGTGGACTCCAGCCATAAACAAACTATACAATAGAAGGAGGAAGCTACTACATGATAGAGCAAAATCCCAAAAAGGGAAGGCATCTCTGATCGGTATTAGCAAAAAACTACGGGCACTCATAAAATCGTCTAATGCCAGCTTCGAGAGAAAAATTGCACAGGACACTAAGGATAATCACAAGGCTTTCTTTAGTTATGTTAGGAACCTGGGTGTTAATTCCCAGATATGCTCAGAATTAATCCAAAATGACAAAAAATACACCAAACCCACAGACATTGCCAACATCCTAGCTGACAGGTTCAGTGCAAACTTCTCCCCTCACCTCCCCACCAAAAGGGCAAATATCTATCCCAGCAGAGTGCTACCCCCCCTGACATCTCAGATGCTCAGGTAAGAGCTGCCCTCTCCAAAGCAAAAAACACAGCATCAATGGGACCAGACGGTGTCCCGGTCTGCGTCCTACATGAACTCCAAGAAGAGCTAAACCCAAACATAAAACTACTGTTCAGTCTCAGCCTTACTACAGGATATGTACCCAAAGAGTGGTGTACAGCAACAGTGGTCCCTCTCCACAAAGGTGGTGCCTCAACGGATCCTGGAAACTATCGCCCCATAAGCCTGACTAGCTTGGTCTGCAAAGCTATGGAAAGGATCATCATGGACCTCATAAATAAAGATATTGGGGACCTACAGACACTGGATCCTACCCAGTTCAGCTTTGTTAAGGGCAGATCCTGCCTCTTAAACCTGGTTGATTTCTTTGAAACAGTCACCAAGGCCATTGACAAGGGAAGGTGGTCCACACAGCCTACCTGGACCTCGCAAAAGCCTTCGATACAATACCCTCTCGTGCATTATAGATAAGCTCACCAGCTTAAATATAAACCCCTATATCACTAGATGGGTTGCAAACTGGCTCAAGGACGGAACCCACATGGTTAGAATTGCTGGAGCCATGTCAGACTCCAAACCAGTTACAAGTGGCATCCCACAAGGCTCAGTCCTGGGACCTCTCTTGTTCGGTATATATTTCTCGGAGGTACAGGCCAACATGGAAGGACTGTGGCTGACCAAGTTCGCAGATGACTGCAAACTGGGCGCCATAATCGACTCTCCAGCTGACACAAGCATCCTCCAAAAGGGCCTCATAGAAACAGACAACTGGTGCCAGAGCCATAGCCTCAAGCTAAACTCCAAAAAGTGTATAGTCATCCCCTTTGGCAAAAACAAAGTGCCCACAAATTATCACATAGATGGTAATCCATTAAGTACAGAAGAAGTAATTAGGGACCTGGGGACCCAAGTTGACAGCAATCTCTCATTTGACAACCACGTGGCCAAAGTGGTTAGAAAAACATTTTATATAGCCCACCTAATCATGAAGGGATTCACATCTAGATCAGGGGAGGTCATCATGCCTCTTTACTCATCCCTCATCAGGCCCATAATTGAGTACAATGCCCCTTTTGGGATGTACCTTACCAGACACCTGCAGCAACTGGAAAGACCCCAAAAGTACCTCACCAAGAGGATCAAAGGGTTCAAACAGATGCCATATGCTGCCCGGTTAAAGAAACTCCAGCTCTACTCAGTGGCATACCGCCTGCTCAGAGGCGATCTGTGCCTGACGTATAAAGCCATGTCCAATCTGGAATTAATGGACATGCTGCACCTCAGAAAATCCAAATCCCATCGAGCTACGCGCTCGAGAGACTTGAACCTCAACACTGAAATAAATAGGACATGCTGGAGGGACAGATTCATAACCCAGAGGCTCAATTCACTCTGGAATAAAACCCCAGTCCAGGTTAGGCAGAGTCCCTCATTGACTCTCTTTAAGAGGAATCTTGATGAGTGGATGGGAGATCGTAGGTTTACCCCGGGTATCACTTCTGTGTCACTGTTAGACAGAGGCACAGTATACTAACCTCGAAAAAGGGCATAGCAAAATTAATTTAAAATGGGTGGCGAAAGCCAAACACACTCTGGCTAGGCTTATAAATGCCCTAGGGCAGATAGCCTAGTATGAACCTATGAACCTATGAGCATTCCCTGTAAAAAAATTCCTTAGGAAACAGAGTCTGTTAATTCTGATGACAGAGATGTGGATTGTTCTCCTACAGAACCACAAGCCCACTTCTCAGACAGGGAGGAAAATTTGAGTCTTATCCTCCTGAGAAGGAATTTTCTATTAATCAGACCATAGCTGGGATGAATGAGGTATTTTTATGGGAGCATAATAGATGTCCCACAAAACTGAAGAGATATTATGATATGTTATAAATGGATATACCTCAGTCTTCACCCATCCCTCTTATTCTGCAAGCCCTGGAGGATGTGCTGCATGTTGCTTGGAATCATCCTGATAAACTGCCATTGGTCCCTAAAATGGCAGATAAAATGCATAAAATGCCTCAGACTAATACATTTCTGTTTTCTCACCTTAGGTCAGACCCAGCATCCATATCTGCTACTTCACCTGCTTGTAATAGACTGATCCTGAACACTAACCCCACTCCAAGTGACAAAGAAGGTAAAGTGTTGGACCACCTAGGTAAGAGAACGTTTTATGCTTCTTTAGAAATTTTAGCTATCAGACATACACAAGGAAGTTTATGTTGTGTTATATGGACAGTCTGATAGATTTTTCTGCCATACTTCCTTGTGAAGGAATTTTCTAATCCTATTGTTTATACATTGTCTCAGATACTGAAACATGCATGAAAAGTGTGTATGTTTATGCAGATACTGTGTCTATTGCCACTGCTACTACCACAGTTTTAAGAAGGTATGGATGTGTAAGTAACCAAAAGTTTATTGGTGAGGTAAAGACTGATATCTTAGATTCTGTTTTGAACAAAAAGGTACTGTTTGGCACTTCTGCTATCCAGGTTCTCAAATAATTTGATGAAAGAGGAAAAGTGATTCAAGGAATATCCAAGAATTCCCAAGCCCCTGGATAAAACGTTTACAGAACTCCCTCTTTCCCAAGTAAGCCAAACTAGCAGACCCTGCCATTTTCTGGCAAAGAGTAAATGAAAAACGAAATGGCCTGAAGGTAATAACAGTAAGAAACAAGTATCCCTTTTTTAGAAAAAAGGACAGACCAACAATACAGAATGACCAAAACAGCATGTATGCCCACAGCTAGTGGGTTTTAGCTTTATTGGCCTGAATATATGGATGTTAGTTGGGATATTCTGCATATACCTTAATGGTTATAGACATCAGCTGAGTTATGAAATCTGTGTTTCTAAAGTATAGCCTAACATTCCGATTATGCTGTGCTGACAAGGTCATAAGAAGGCTGAAACATGCATTTCCACATCTAGTGGGTTTTGCCTTTGTTAGCCTGAATGTATCCACAAAAACTTAAAAAAAAAAGGAAAAAAAATTATGGACATTCAGAAGCTATATATTTGAAAGACAATGTTCTTAAGGGATCATTTGTATATATCCCATGGGCCTTTATTACAAGAGGTCTAAGGTATCACACAGTGAAAACTCTAGCATGACTAATTTTTTCTTGTAGTTTTTACTAATTGGTTTGTCTGTGTGACTTTTTTATTCTTTAGTTTGGATGTTAGCAAAGTCACATATAAGACAAATGAAGGCTAACAAAACCAAATCCATGTACTACGGGAAGCAGCTCTGTAATATTCGATAGCCCTACTCATCTGCACTAAGTGCTAGATTAACTGTTGTAACCCAAACAGTGCATTTCACACTTATGTGCCTGAAAAAAATGAAAAAAGGTTAAATTAAAAAATGAATTCATAGTTAAAATATTAAGAATAATTAAATATTACATTCAAGTCTTCATGCTCTCCAGTTTATACAGAGCTAAATACTGTAATAAACACAGTCAACATTCAACAGAACAAGGAAACCAAGGATCACATCCAAAGAGCATTGCTCATATGAAGATGTTCCTGTTTACTATAATTTCCTTCATTCCTTTACACCATAACTGCTGTGGTTCATATGTAGTTACTAGGCTTGCAGTCCCCAGGGGCTATGGCTTATAGCCACGTACTAGGCTAGGTGCTCCTGTGGACCACTTTAAATCTAACCATTTCCCTTGGTAAGGATCAAACCCTGCACCTCTTGACTGATATGAGATAAACATCTTAACCATTACACCAACCTCCAACCCACAGGAAGAGCCTACCCAAATCTCCAGTTGCTCCAAAGCATTGTCTGGTAAAGTGACTTGCCCAATGACAGCACAGAAACGTGCCAAAATCACAGATGTCCTCAAACACTGGAGGCAGCGTAAAAGCAAGCTACTCTAAATGACCGAATGTTAACAGAATAGGTTTTTGCTTCAACATGTATTATGTGAAGCACAAAAACTATTGGCCTGCTGACTGCTGTAATCCTCAGTGACTGACCAAAGAAGGCAAAGAAAGCTCATTGAGGTCTGGCAGCTAGTGCGTCTTTCCTACAGTACCCAAGGTACAGGATTTCACTCAGACGTTAATTAACTATTTATTTTGCCTTTTCTAACTGGGGCATTTCACACACACACTTCGCATCAATACTGTAATACGAACAGTACTCGTTTTATCCTGCACATCCTGTCGAAACAAACAGTGCTCACCTAATCCTCTGTCTCCCGCAGAACTCTCAACCAATTAGGGCCACATTTAAACGGAATCAGGGTCAAATCCAGAAAAAATAGGGACAATCAGGGATACTTTTAAAGCATTAACACTATTAACTTGTAACACTGAAAAAATAAGAGAATGTGAATTACTATGCATTTTCTGAAGTAAAAGAGTAACTATTGTTGTTGCCTTTTCAACTTTCCCCGGTTAGGGGTCGCCAGGAACTCCGGGCCGCTAATGATTGGCAGTCGATTTTTAAGGCGCCGACTCTGCCGAGTGGACAGCCCGACGCCCAACCTTCAGCGAAGGCACGCCTATTTTTGCTGTGTGTTAACAATACCATTATTTATTAAGCGTAATTCATCACATTTCCTCCAAAATCGGGGATATCCTTGAAAACCAGGGACAGTTGATAGGAACGATTTTATTATCCGTTAATGTTTTAAACACTCCATCCTGATGTGTTATTTGAAATATCTCACCAGTTGTCTATCAGCGGCTCTGAGTCGGAATGATGGAAGCTTTAAACTGCAAAGACAGTAACTAAGCAATGAAACACATCATAAAATCTTCATTCTGCTATGGTGTGTGGGGTGGGGCATTAAATGTTGGAAGAATGAGAACCACTTTTATTAGTTATGTTTGTGGAACATACCCCATTAAGTACTGGAGCCGAACATCGCACAGATGATGCACCAGCATAACCTTTGCTGCATTCATCTTAAGCTTTTAGAGCAAGATCTGGGGTCGGATCATTTTTTTAAATATTATTCTTACATAAGTTTTGCGTTAGCATTAATTTTTCTGAAGGCTATGGAGTCTAAAACTCAAAATTCAAGCTTTAAAGATTTGCCAAAACCCTGCCCAAGTAGCTGACATCCAAACACATCCTGGGGCCACTAATTTTCCAGAAAAACACAACTTTATTGAAAAATGCGAGGCACAAATGCATGTTCTTTGGGCGGCATCCTTATCCGCTGCGTCACTTTGCCTTTTATGGCTGCTTTCGATTTTAACATGGCAGTATTGCGCTACATCTTTCTCTGTTTACTGCAGGGGAGCATCTCCTTTTTTACTGTGGGTAAGTTATCCCCCATTTTTAAGTATTCAGTGAACATGAAGGCGTGTGTTGTTTCTGTTAATAGCTCCTTGGTATTGCACGCCTATTTAGTTTTTGAATTACTGTCATTGATGGGGGTGGGGGATGCTAGTATGAATTTATAGTTTTGACGTTCCCAAGTATTTTTTTGCGGAAACTGTTGACCTCCTAGGAATAGGGATGTAGCCATAAATTTATATTTTGTACTCAAACCTCATTATGTTGCCCTCATCACCCTTCTGTCATTTAAATTGAGCATTCCCTGTAAAGTAAATTTACTTATTATTTGTATAGCACTATAAAGTAGACAATACTTTACACAGTTATAAATATGCTGTGCATGCTCAGGAAAAGAATGTAGTCTTTGAGCATGCCTAGCTACACCCTTGACCAAGAGGAGGGTAAAGTACCGCAGGAAACCGATAGTTCAATGGAAAAATCTTACATTTGCGAGAAACGCCATACAGTAAACAAAAATTACGCAAAGTAATCAGTTTCCATTAGACGTTCTTTGCACCTCTAACGGGTAGGATTTCGTTACATTGTTCACGTAGTTATTTTACCTGCCTTTACCTGGATAGTCAGACTGGGAAGTTGCCGTTCAGCAGAGGCGAAGCCGGGTAGACTGTGACAGTATACAAAACTAAAATGAAGCATATGCATAGAAATAACTCATTGAGTTTCCATACACAAAATATACATATGTTAGTACAGATTATACAGTTGTTGGAAATTCAATGATACACAAGTTTTACAATGAAAAATCAGTCACTGTATGAACAGTGTAGATGGGAACACATTTTTTACAAAAAATGTATATATTTATAAGATTTCCTTCAAGTATGGTAATTAGTGACTGTATATATAGAGGGGTAAGGTATTATGTAGTGGGACAATGTTTAACCAGGCATTAGATGGGTACTTTTCTCCACTGTGTGTTTGTTGCAGAGAGGAAGAGAAACCATTAATAATAGTCAGCATAGGTGAATATATTTCTTCAGATAATGGTACATGTGGAGGTATTCTTTTCTGTAAATACAAATGTGATGACCCTCCACTGGACTAGTAATCAAAGAGCTTCAATCTTCACCACTGGCACCTGTGGGGGGACATTCACTGGGAGGATAACAGGTATACACACACAGTATTTCCAGATGCAGCTCTCTGCATCAAGTGCAATTTCCCCTTAAGAGCGCACAGAGATCATACACAGTCCGGGGCTGGTTTCTCACTCTTTCTCCAGTAAGACTCCCCACTGGCACAGCTATAGAGTTGAGATCTCGGCTGAGTGACCAAGCCAGGAGCTCCAGCACCCTCTGTCCAACCAGTGCTTCCTGTCCCTGCCCAAGTAGCTGACACACACACACACCCACTTTGAGGTTTGATTTACACGTGTGCACACACCTGGGAGAGGCTGGCACAGGTTTACTAGCTATGCCCCCTTCTGCCCAGACTGTAAGGTAGTTTTCTCTGCCACCAGTCACTCGTAGACAGCTACGTTAAGGCTCTTAGAAAAGAATGACCAATTTTACTGTGTAATATTAATAGAAATAGTAGTTTGACCAAGAGCAAGGCTGTTAGGAGTGGCTGCACAGTGTTACCAAATTAATTTTCAAGAAATATGCAAGTACTCCCAAAACTTAAATATCTCTACACTGGTCAGCCACAATGAAAGGTTTAATAAATAATAAACTAACAAGAAAATAACTCTGTATATATTCACTGTGACATCAGAGTTCAAAATCACAGGAAGTATTTAAAATAACACTGCAGTACAGGCTTACACAAATAAAATATCTAAACTAAGTTTCACTATATTCCTGACTGAATCTAAGAGAATTATACTGTTCCCGAGAAACTTACTTCATATAGAGCAAGGCAGATGTGGTGAATGTTTGTTTTTTCTTGTTGTCAGGTCAAGGACAGAATGCTCTATCTCACTAAGAGTCTTCTCAAAATAATGTCTAAAATACTATTGCTGGGGTAGGTTGCAGAATGACATCATTTCTGATAATCTGATTTCTAGTCCCCCAGGTGAAAACACCAGTGCTGAAGCTGGCAGCAGTTAGCATCTACCTGTAAAAATACTCATACAAGGGCTTTTGCTCAGACCTTTGGCAGATGCTAGAAGTCGTAAAACAATTGCATTCCTCCACTTTTCGAAACTAGTAATTAGTTACAGTTTCAGACATTTTTGTAAAGTTTGCTGGACTGGGGTTATCCATCCAGTTTCCTCTGTTAAGCATATATATTTAAACACTCGTAGTGCAGCTACATTTCTGTTCTCTTCCAGTAGGACATACTGTGGTTACATTTCAAATGCGGCACTCTACAAATACCTTTTCAACACACACGTCTGTATAAGTAGTTTGATATACACGACATACAGTTCTAATATGTTTGTAACACAAGCATCTTTTGTAAATCATTTCAATATTCACCAATGGCATATAATTATTTTATTTATTTATTTCACATTTGTTAACTTGAGTTAGTCCCACTGCATTTGCAAACAAACCCATTTTCAGTGGAGACCCGAGGGGAAACGCCCCAGCAAACATAAATAAAAATAAAGTGACAATATACAAATATTAAATAACAATCACAATACAAAATAATTGTAAAAAGAAAAGGTTATTGGCTATTTGCATTGCAATGATAGTAAGTAACCCATTTTCAGTGGCGACCCAAGGGGAAAGAGCCCCAGTAAACATAAGCGAAGATAAACATACAGGACAAAAACTATTAAAAATAATGCAAATACGAAATTAATTATAAAGAGAAAAACAAAAGAAAATTATGAACATTAAGGATTGCATTGATAATGGTAGTGTAAAACTGACTACATATGAGAGTAAAAACAAAAAGATAATCCGTTGTTCAAAAGAAGGACAATGTATAGACATTGATAAGAAGTTGGGGGGGATAAATAGTGTGGAGAATGGGAGGGGGAGAGAAAGGAGGGGGCTATAGTAGGGCTATAGTAGAGCTGAGGGTTTAAGAGGTTAGTTTAAGCAGAAGTTACTAAAAGAGAGAGGAAGTTAGGAGATGCAACAGGTTGTACAGTAGGTCAGACTGAGACCATGTGTGGTCAAGGCAATGGCATAATCTCAAGTTTAGTAGGTGGGATTTAAGCTCCTTTTTAAAATAGGGAAAGGAAAGGTTGGATCTAATATGGAGAGGGAGTTTGTTCCAATTTAGTGAGACAGAGTGTTTGTAAAGTAGTTTGTCAATATTCCTTTTGGGTTTATAAACTGAGAGAAAATGCTGATCAGCACTCCGGAGAGGTGGTGGGGGGTGGAGAGTAGAGAGTAACATGGGAAGTGAGAGCAGGCTAGGCAGAGGGGTTGTTGAGTATGGAAAAGGTGGTGTAGAGTTGCGATTGTAGGAAAAGGTGTGGAAATTCCAGTCACTGAAGTTTATTTAGTGAGAGGCAGTGATGTGAAGAGAGTGGTTGGTTTAGAATAAATCTGGCAACATTTGTTGTATGTTTGTTCCAGGTTCTGCACTGAGGTAGTTTGGATATTGGTAAGGATGGGGGAAGTGTATAGAAGACTAGGTAACAGAAATGTCTGTGCAATAGTGCATTTAGTGGCAGTAGTGAGGAAGTTTTTGTTCCTATAAAATAGTCCAAGTTTTTGGTGGGCTTTTTTGATGGCCTGTTGTATGTGCAAGTCAAATTTTAGTTAGTCATCAATTATTACCAAGGAGTTTGGTGTATGACATAGGGGAGATAGTGGTGCCATCTAGGGAGGAAAGAGAAAAATTGGATTTAAGGTGAGCGTGTGTCTGAGGTAGGAAGAGACGGAGTTGAGTTTTCTTAGGGTTAAGGATTAGTTGACTATTTCTGAGCCATTTTTTCAACAGAGATAAAGGAATTCTGTGTTGGGATGTGTAGTTCAGAGGTAGTATTGGAGATAGATAAGGGAGTAGAGTCATCTGAGTATTGTATTACAGATGAGAGACTGCAAGATGAATGTAGGTTGTTGGTAAAAATGTTGAAAATTATTTACAAATTTCCAGCTAGTCGTGTTGGCAGTATCTCCTTTCATCACTGTAACATCTTTACAGATCATAGTGTTTCAATCTTATGCATAGAAGAGAGAATAACTATAAATTTGTCATGCACGAGTCATGATTTTATGAAGTGGTGTTAAATTACATTGAAACAGATCAAGGAGTAACAATTCAACAGCAGCAGTGGGGAACCATAGTGCAGGAAGATTGGAGGAGTATGGGGCAGGGTTTGTCATTACTTGATGGAAAATAAATATACATATTAGAAAACAATGCAGTTCAGCTACTTTTCTGAGGCTTCATATCTACTGTTAATAGGTTAGAGCAGCTCCTGGAGCAATTCTGTCAGGGTAGATCAGACAAAAAGCAATAGCATTAAAGTTCCAGAAGCTGTGCGAGATGCCTGTGATTCACATTACTGCCATGCTGTGTAAATGGAAAGGAAATAAATCTCACTACTTTGTCTCACTTGACTTGTAAAGGAGAATTTAAATGTCTTCTGGAACCAGAAGACAAAGGAATAAAACAAGATCCTTTTACTGTTAACTGGTCTCATGACAGCCATTAATATGTAGTAAGAAACACTTAAGTTGTGATGCATTAAGATAGCTCAGAATACAAAAATACAGTGGAAAAAGTTGCAACATGGAGCATTTGTTTAATGGCTTTTTGTAACTTTGAATTGCTACAGTTTGACAGCTATGACAGATGTCAAAAGAGCTGCTGTCAGATGTGCATTCGATTCCTGGCATTTGAAACCTATTTTGACAGCTGCCAAAAGTGCTGTCAGACCAGGAATGTTGGGTCTGGTGTAAGCAATGACCTAAAGTTATAGAGGTTTGACTGATCCCTTTAAGCATTATTTTGTAAGTTTAGAGATTGTCTAATGTATTTTAAGCACTTTTAACATGACACAAAATAACAGAAATTACTAAAATTCTACAACCTTGAGTCTTTATTTTTGATGATGAAGTGAAAGTAAGTCTTTAGAATTGGCTGATGCTGTGGGTTTGTCCTGCAGCATCTTATATTTCAGTAAGAAATGTTCTGTCTTGGGCATGTGAAAAGGTGGCAACTCTACTCTTAGAAAGTGAGCCTGGCAGTGCTTCCCTGCACTGCTTCAAAAGGGAGCATTTGTCCCTAGCTGGGTTGATTTTGATAAGAGACAAATGATAACACTGAACCAAGTCAATGATGTTGTCTGGGGTGTAGATAGGCTTGCAAATCTTATATTCCATTCAGTTGTAAATTATTCACTTTAGGCACATGAGAAGGTCCTAAACACATTCATTTATACATTTTGCAACTACTGCTCATTCACTTGCTGACCCCCATGCTAGCCTAGAGTAGCTTACTGTCACTTTGTTAACCTAAATTATTGCCTTTCCTATTTGGAACCTATCTCGAGAACTCGTAGTTTTGCCTTGGATATTACTATGCTTCTCTTTCTGTTTAACAGAAACACGACAGCTGTAACCCAGCATAATAACTGCATCAGAAATGGTCCAGATTCTGAGACAAAGGAGCAGTGTTGCATAAATGAAACTGAAGTATATGTTGTTCTCCAAGAGGAGTCTATTAAGAATGCCATGGAATATAGCGAATGATACAGTGCAAAGCTGACAGATTGGGAGAGTAGCATGAAAATTGAGTACAGTGGTACAGCTGTCTCAAATATTAGGAGTATGGACCACAGATCATGAAGCAAAAATGGTGGAAGGAAGGAAAAACAGAAGGTATCTACATGTTGAGTGTGGTTGGCAAAGTTCTGTAAATGGCCTGATAATTGTATATCAACATTAGAGTAATGTGATAGTGACTTTTGTTGCAAACAGTGTACTAAACAGAAGCTGCATTCCTTTGGAGACAAATAAGTCAGAGCAGTGAGGCATAATAGTGTGGTGTAGAAGCAGTACAGATATTTGCCTCAACCTAAAAAAGGAAATGGAATGTCAAGTGCCACATATGGTGGCATAAGGGTATATGAACATATGCAGGAAGCAAATGAGGAATGCAAAATCTGTAGTGGCAGCAGATACACTTAATAAAAATATGCTTTCCAGACTAATAAATGTTTTAAGGTAACCACATCAATGGTGTAAAACAGCTAACAGGCTAAAGTACCATAACTGAATATAAGGATACATCATAAACATAAGCACACGATGAAGACACATAGCACAGAATACAAATATCCAGCAGGGTGGAATGTTTAGTAGGAAGGGATAAAAATGAATGGAGGCGCACTTACACGTGATTACATTCACACAAGCAAACACATTCCAGACAGTTGTACTTTTAACATCACAAACCTGAAGACAGAGAGTCAGAAGAAGTTGGCACCTGTGGAGGGAAGTAGAAAAATCCCTGACTGTGTAAACATCCTTCATCCTGCTGGTGTAAAAGCCTTATATTTTTTTAGACTGTGCTCATTTATTCAGAGTTTCCCAGTGCCTAGCTTGGCCACCTGCGACTGTAAGACCATGGGTTCATCAAAACCCATCAGTGGACCTACAAAGCTGATATAATTTTTTTTGTTTGTTTTGAATTTTCTCAGTGCTATTTAATAGTTGTCTGCTGCATTTATTGATTTTGTTGAATTTATCACTGTTTTAGCCTGCACTTGTTAAAGAAATGCCATCTGTTAGCTAGTGTACTGCTCTTAGATTGTTTTAACCGTATTCTGATATTTCTTAACCTTCTGTGATACTGCAAAAGCTGTTCTGAGTTGGCCAGAATATTCATAAGTTTTGCAAAGTTTTTCTGTGTTTGTAGAAGTTTGCTATGTTTACATACATTTTTTCTGCATTTGGGGACATTTCTCAGGGTTTGTGAACTTATTTCCAATGATTCCTGTTACTGAAGGACTTTTGCCTTCTATTTTGAAGCATTTATTACTGCACTTTTAGCTCAAAATCAGTTATTTTACATTGATGTTTTTATACACTGTGGTGGGAGCAGAGGGCTGACCAACCTAGCTGAGTTGGAAACTGCTGGTAGAATGCTTATTTTATGTTAATCTGACTGTGCTGATGTCTTAACTGTGTAAACATCTTTCATAGTGCTGGTTTAAAAGCTTTACATTTTTTGTGCGACTGTGCTCATTAATTCGGAGTTTCCCTGTGCCTGGCTTGGCCACCTGTGACTACAGACCTTTGGGTTCATCTAAAACCATCCAAGGACCTACAAATCTAGTAGAAGTATTTTTTTGCACTTGCTGTAACTATCTCATTGCTGTTTAAAAGTTATGTGCTGCATTTTTTGATTTTTGTTGAATTTATCACTGTTTTTCAGCCTCCACTTGTGAAAGAAACCATCTGTTAGTGTACTGCTCTTACATCATTTTAAGAATATTCTGATATTTCCTAACCTCCTCTGACACTGCAAAAGCTGTTCTCAGTTTGCCAAAATATAAGTTTTGCAAAGTTTTTCTGTGTTTGTAGCAGTTCTAAATTTGCATATATTTTTCTGTAATTGTGAATTTTTCTCAGTTTTTGTGAACTTATTTCTAAGGATTCATGATACTGCAGGAGTTCTGTCTTTTGTTGTAAAGCATTTGTTACTACAGTTGAGCTGAAAACCAGTTGGTTTACATTAAGATGTTTTTTTTTCACTCTGGTTGGAGCAGAGGGCTGAGTCAACCCATCTGAGTTGGGAACTACTGGTGGAAGGTTTATTGTGTGATAATGTGACTGGGCCTGAGGGGTTACCTGTGTAAAAAGGATTTCATCCTGTTGGTGTAAAAGCCTTATATTTTTGTGAGACTGTGCTCATTTATTCAGAGTTTTTGTGCCTGATATGAACACCTGTGGCTACAAGACCTTGGGTTAATCTAAAACCATCACTGGCCTTACAAAGCTGATAGAATAATTTTTTTTGCACTTCCTCGTACTCTGTGTTGTTTAACAGTTCTGTACTGCTTTTATTGATTTGGTCGAATTTATCAATGTTTTTTCAGCCTGAACTTGTTTGCCATTGGTTTGTTACTGTACTGGTCTTAGGTTGGTTTAACAGTATTCTGATATTTCCCAACCTCCTCTGATACTGCAAAAGCTGTTCTGAGTTTGCCAAAGCTGTTCGGAGTTGGCCAAAATGTTTATATTAAGCGACTGTCTGCAGTTTAAAATCCTTCATAGGAAACACTCACCATAGTCTCCTACTCTTCATAGCTGCTTGAAGAGCTGCCAGTTTGTGCAGAGGGCAGCACCACTCTAGCAAATTTAATAGTGTACTACTAAGCACTCTCACTTAGTCCTTTTTAAGTGACTGTCCCCTACTCCTTACCATCTGCTAAGGGTCTGTTGTGATGGATAGGTGCATCACTGTCATCTCTGTTTCTGGCCTGGTGAATTTGGGGACCCTAAGGCAATGTAGTAACTGCCACAGGTTCACATACAAAAACAGTGTGTGTAAAGGATGTAAATACACAATGTTATTGGAGACAATGCTGCCACATACACGCAAAAAATGCAAACCAGGTTGTCAGCGTTACACCCAAAACATTCACTACCACCTCTAAGAACAAACATAGACTCGCATATTCAGATGTGCTCAGTTGTAATCTGCTGAAACATCCAAGACCTCCTAAAAACATCTGTCATTGGCCATCCATAATCTCAAAAAACACAGCAGGTCACACATGTGCTTAGGTTTTTAAACCACAAGCACCAGTATGACATGGTCACATATCTTTCAACCTGGAATCATCAAAAATCTGGACAAAGGCCCATGAAAAATAGGTACAAGTTGCCAAAAATTTGTATGCCAGTTAACATAAAATTTGCATGCATAATTATGTAACCCCACTCAGTCCAACGGATTATGGGATACCAACTTTTAAACGCAAATTGAGGAACAGACAAAATATTAAACACAACAGAACAATAGTGTTTGTTATATTAATATTTGAACTTGTATCACACTTTGAACTTGTGCAAAACTAAAATACAATTTTATTTATAAAAATAAAACTTTCTACACTAATATTAAATAACACACAATATACCAGAACAAAACTATTTTACTTTTATTAACATTAATATAAAGTTCAGAATGTTAATATAGACATCTGAACTTGTATAAAACTAAAATACAGTTACATCTGAACTTGTATAAAACTAAAATACAATTTTCTTTTATAAAAATAACACTTTCTACACTAATATTAAATAACACACAATATACCAGAACAGAGCTATTTTACTTTTGTTAACATTAATATGAAGAAGTTCAGAATGTTAATATAGACATCTGAACTTGTATAAAACTAAAATACAGTTTTCTTAACTGCTGCACACATGTAAAATTAAAATAAAACAATTTGTGTAAACAATCAAATTATTTCTAACTACTGCTGCACTGTGTGTGTGTGTGTGTGTGTGTGTGTGTGTGTGTGTGTGTGTGTGGTTAAAATTCATTGATCCTACAGTGAACTGAAGTACGTTAAACCTAACAGTTGTACATTCTTTGGTGCTTATTCTCACAGTTTCACTTCCCAGACACTGAATAAATTTATCACAATGTATGGTTTTAGTGTCCTGCAAACTGTTTGTTTATTTAACAGGAGCTTTTTTTTCACCCCACAAAATATTAAAATGTTTGTCTATGTATTTTTGCGTATCGATCTGTCCATCTATCTCTATATTGAAATTGAGGTTTCTTAACTTAACAAAACATATCTGTACTTCTATACTGCTTATGTGGTCATGATGATTGAAATTAAGTATAAAAGTATTATTAAAAAAAAAAAAATGTCTAAGCTTGTTTCCTATAAGTTGTCTAGTCCAGATACAGATTCGCTGTTTGTAAGCTTCTGAGCCCCCAAGCCTTTCTGTGTTTGAGGGAAGCCTTCTAACTTAATTTTGTTTCTTAGAACTAGCCAGTTTTCTAGTTTCAGCACTCAAATCTGTGTCTTTGAGCTCAGCACTTGTTCAGAACTCATTGTAAGCACTAAATAAGCTACAAATTACTACAGCACTCAACTTTCCTCACTTGTCTAGAGGAAAACAGTTTTTAGTACTTGATAAATAAGCACCCATCCAGACATGTCTAAGGGTCAGCTCCCGGTGTTTTCTCCTGTCTACCCGATGAATCTGGGCATCTTGGGACAATGCAGCAATTGCCTCATGTACACAGACAAACCTCTCCTCCTACCACCCAACACTACAACCTGTGAGCGATGCACTTATATAAGCAAACTGGAATCAAAGCTCTCTTCACCCAAGACTGGAATAGACAGTCAAGAGGAGAAGGTAAACACTTGCACCACACCACACTCATCACATAGTCCCTCAAAACCTACACCGCCAAAACACACACTACATTTGTGGAGGCTGTAAAAAAAATCTACCTAAGCAACAGGGGCCTCCAAAGCAGAAACGCAAGCAACCTCCACCGCCCAACACAACCCAAATGTCACACAGCCCACAAACTCAGTGTGCCACTCAACCACAGCCCATAAGGCATAACAACGTACGTAACACTCTAGTCATAGGTGACTCTATAGTCAGGCACACTGATGTTCCACTCACCAGGCTAAACAAGGAGAAAGTCACTGTCAGCTGTCTGTCAGGTGCCAGGATCCATCACATAACGCATGCACTCAAGTCACTACACAGCTTGTACAAATATGACTCTGTCATTGTCCATGTTGGTGTGAATGACCTGAGACGTACCTCCCTGGACTACATGAAAAGAGACATGGAGGAGCTTTATCTTGTAGCCCAGACAGGTATGACCCTAACCCGGAGTAGCATCCTGCCATCACCCAGAATGATACCACAGTACAAGGACAAAATGATTGACTTCAACAATTGGCTAACCTTCTGGTGTCATTCTAAGGGGATCCAGTATCTGTCTGCCTGGGATGACATGATCGACAAACCACGATGCTTTGCTAGAGATGGCTTGCACCTGTCGCCTTGGGATTCCGAATACTGGCTAAGGCTCTTGCCACCCCTATAGTGCCTTTTTTAGGCAAGATTCAAATGACAAATTCACCACCATAACAGGTACAAGCAAGCAAAATCTGAGGGTAATGCTACTCGATGCTAGAAGTCTAAACCTCAAAATGCACTCGCTCGAGGCACTCCTTAAAATGGAGAACATCGACATCTGTGCAGTGACAGAGACCTGGTTCAAGGCTACAGAGAGCAACCCTGCATTACCAGGCTATAATTCATACCACACCTTTCGGCCACCTAACTTGGACCGAAGCACTAAAGGTGGAGGCGTGTCCATATTCATTAAGGATATCCACACCTCCAGGCTAGTTGCTCATCATAATGCATCTGAGATTATCCAAGTTCAACTAACTCTGGGCAAGACCACAATGCAAATTGTAGCTTGCTACAGATCCCCCACCATGCCCCAGGATTCCCACTCCTCATTTCTTGATACACTGGAAAATATTAGGGTACAACCTACCACCCTAATAATGGGCAATTGCATCTACCCCACCATTAACTGGGAAAACTACTCATGTACCAACTCTTGTGCTCAACGTTTTCTGGAATTCATAAATTCCAATGCCTTGGATCAACTTATCCACACCCCCACTTGGGGCAGCAATATCCTAGACCTGGTCATTACCAACATGGGCAACCGGTGTTCCATACCAGAGGTCAATTCCTCGTTGGTCAGATCCGACCACAAGCAAATCACCCTAGACATCCAATACCAGCCCCACCCCCATTAGGGAAACCACCGTAAAAAAATTCTCCAAAGCCAACTTCACGCTTCTTAAGACAGAAGAGGCAAACTTCACGACACCCATGCTGACTGACAATAGAGATGCGACTGCTGAATCCTATACAGTTGCACTTTATAAGCACTTACACTAGTGCATGGATCGCGCAATCCCTAACAGAACCAAGATGCTATCCGCCAAAAAAAGGAAGCCAATCTGGTGGTCCCCTGCTGTAAACAAACTCTACAACAGAAAAACCATGATTGGAGGAACTCTGTAGTCAGCCTCAGTAAGAAACTGAGATCCCTCATAAAATCCTCCAAAGCTAGTTACAAAAACAAAATCACCACTGATTCTAAAGACAGCCACAAAGCATTCTATAGCTATGTCAAGAATCTCAATGGCAACACTCGGATCTGCTCTGAGTTACAGCACAATGGCACTAAATATACAGAACCAACTGATATTGCCAACATCCTGGCAGATAGGTTCAGTGCTAACATTTCCCCTCTCTCATCCCCTAAAGGGCCCATCTCTATACCGGAAGAATGCAAAGTACCTGTAATCACGGCTGCACAGGTAAAAAAACACACTCTCCAAAGCCAAGAACACAGCATCCATGGGACCTGACAACATCCCAGGCTGCGTTCTACATGAACTACAGAACAAATTGGCACCCCACCTAAGTACCATGTTCAATCATAGTATCACCTCAGGCTTTGTGCCCACTGAATGGCGCACAGCAACGGTTTTCCCACGTCACAAAGGGGGAGCCACCATGGACTCTGGGAACTAGCGCCCCATTAGCCTGACAAGCCTGGTCTGCAAGGCTATGGAGCGCATCATCATGGAACTTATAAACAATGACATTGGTAATCTCCAAACTCTGGACCCTACCCAGTTCGGGTTTGTAAAAGGCAGATCATGTAGCCTAAACCTGATAGACTTCTTTGAAGTGGTCACCAAAGCTGTAGACGAGGGTAAGGTGGTACACACAGCCTATCTAGATCTCGCCAAGCCTTTCGACACCATCCCCCACTCTGGAATTATAGACCAACTCACTAAGCTAGGTATAAATCCCTAGGTCACAAGATGGGTTGCCAACTGGCTCACTGACTGAACCCACACTGTGAAAGCAGTAGACTCTAAATCCAACTTCAGACCTGTGACAAGTGGAGTACCACAGGGTTCAGTCCTGGGTCCTCTCCTGTTTGGTATCTACTTCTCTGAAGTACAGGCTAACACAGAAGGTCTTTGGCTAACAGAGTTCGCAGATGACTGCAAACTAGGAACCATAATCAAATCTCCTAACGATGTGGACATCCTACAAAAGGGCCTCACTGAGACAGATGCCTGGTGTCAAAGCCATGGCCTCAAGCTCAATGCCAAAAAGTGCATTGTCATCCCTTTTGGTAAAATCTCTGTACCCATGAACTACCACATAGGTGGTAGTCTACTTAACACCGAAAGTGTGATAAGAGACCATGGGACACAGGTGGACAGTAGTCTCTTCTTTGATAGTTACACCACCACAGTAGTCAGGAAATCCTTCTACGTTGCACACCTCATCACAAAAGGTTTCTCATCCAGGAAAAGAGAGGTCTTTGTTTCCCTCTAATCACTCATTAGACCCATTATAGAGTACAACGCCCCTTTTGGTATGTACCTCACAAGACATCTACAACAACTGGAAAGGCCACAGAAATACCTCACAAAGAGGATTACTGGCCTCAAACAGATGCCCTACGCAGACAGTCTCAAAAAACTCCAGCGTTATTCTGTCGCATATCGCCTACTCGGAGGCGATCTCTGCCTAACATACAAAGCTGTGACAAACCCAGAGCCGTTGGACATGCTCCACGTAAAGAAATCCCAATCCCCCCGAGCTACACGCTCTAGGGACCTAAACCTTGTCACCACAATAAACAGAACATGCTGGAGGGATAGATTCCTGTTCCAGAGACTTCCCATGCTCTGGAACAAACTACCTATGTATATCAAACAAACCTCCTCATTAGCATTCTTCAAGAAAAATCTTGATGATTGGATGGGAGATAGGAAATTCACCCCGGGGATCACTTCTGTGGCTCTGCTTGACAGGGGCACAGGAAAATAATTTTCTTGGGTGGCAAAAGCCAGGGTACCGTTTGGCTAGGCTTATATAGGCCCTAGGGCCAATAGCGTAGTACCTACCTATGAGTAATACTTAAGCATGCATAGCTTTCAACCTGATACCATATAGCTAATGTTACAAACAGTTTTATTCCTGAAATTTGGAAAGAGAAGGACAAGACTCAAGAGTTAACTTGATTAAAGTCAGTTGAAGATTTGTTTTTTAAATGCTTATTTGGAATATTAATGAGTTTAAATATGTTACAGGGAGAGTAAAAAGGAAACGCGCGGTACTTGCTTATTATCGCAACCACATTTCAAACCTGTAAGCGTTCTTCATGTCATGGTCATTTGCTTCATTTTGTTATAAAGGCATCTGCTCTTGGTTGGAAAGATTATGCGATAATACGCAAGTGCAGAGATCTATTGGTTTTCATATGGATGGTCCCTTGCAGTGTATGTCAAATGCTTCAGTTGGGCTGTTGCCGTGGACTATACTTGTGCACCTTATTCAGAACTGTGCTGCTCAGCTGCTGAAGTCAACTTAAGCTGCACAACTAAGAAATGTAATCTGTTAACTGTGGTGGGGAAAGTGAGTGTGTGCTGTTGCCTCCTTGGTCAGTTGGATGCCATAAACTCACAAGTGTGCAAAATTACAGTTGTCGACCTTTACTGCTTCTGACTATTTCACGACGACTGCCATCATACATGTAGTTGGAACAAGTGAAAGTTTGCTGTGACACAAATGTTATAAAGGATAGCCCGTTTTAAAAGGAGACAGTTCCCATTCCAAGGGTGAGTGCAGGCAGTTTAGGCTAAAGTGAAGTCCTGCCTGCTGCACACAAGCGATTGTTTCACACTTTTCTGGGATGAGAGACGTGCTGGGTTACTGCTTTTGCATGCATTATGCACCTGTACATGTTTTCTTAGTGTATTACATTTTAATTTCTTTTTCTAACACTTGGGTTTTCAGGGGGAAAAAAGTGTGGTACTTGGCGATATGGTACTGACATGTTATCGCATGCACTGCACTCACCCAGGGAATGAGAACAGTCTCCTTTTAAAATGGGCTAGTCTTCATAATATTTCTGTCAAGGCAAATGTTCACTTGTTCAAATGACATCGATAATCATGGCTGCTCCGAAATGCCCTTGCCTGCTGGTTTCTTTGGTTTGAAAGCATTCTGCACGTAAACAATTTTTCTTGCTTACCTTTTTTTCTTTTTGAACACTTGGGTTTTCAGGGGAAAAAGGAAAGTGTGGTACTTGGTGATGACATTGTGAATTATGGCTCCTCAGAATGTAGTTGCGATAATGCTGAAGTACCCAACACTCTGATAATTATGCTATCAGCTAATTGAGAGTGGCTATTTCAACATTTCATGTGAAAGATAAGGGCATCTCAATATTTTCATAAAAATAGTGTAAATGCTTGCATATCTAATATTTCTGCACTTTTTCATCTTCATACTGGAGATCTGCCTTTCAGCATGTCATGTTATATCAACCTTGAAGTCCTGATAAGCTAAGTCTGAATTGTAACATGAGCATTGTTTGACAGATCAGACAAAACAAAAATTGTTTAATAGTTTTGAGATTTATGAAGTGTGCAGGTTATGTTGAAGTGAATGTATTTTCTGCTGTTCATGACCATACCTTTTTTAAGCGAATTTTTCTAACACTGCAATCATTTAATTTATCAACAGTAACAAATGAGCACATCCAACCCACAAGCAACCATGCAAAACTATAGAACATATTCAAATCACTGGAGTGTGCCCAGTAAAAATGAAGAAAATCAGAAATGACAATGATGATGGTGCATTTCATGGCTGAGTGCTTCACTGCTCACAGTCCTACCGACGCCCACCGCTACAAGTCACATAAAATAAAATCACCTTCCTGTTAGAAACATCATCAGAGTTTCAGTTTTTAAATAAAAGGAACTAAATCTATTTTACTGCTGCACCTGTCATTAAGTGAATAGTTTAAGTATACTTTTTATCCGCGGTGGTGCAGCGGTAGCGTTGTTGCCTCACAGCAAGAGGTTCTCCCGTTCGATTCTTGGCTGGAGTGCAGGGAGTGCCTTCTTTGTGGAGTCTGCATGTCCTCCCTGCGGTTGGGTGGACATTCAAAAGACATGCATAAATGGGCATGCCTTTGTTGAGGGTTGAACGTCGAGCTGGCACCTCAGCGTTCGTCAAAATCTACTGCCAATCATTAGCGGACCGGAGTTCCTCTGTGGCGACCCCTAACCGGGAAAAGCCGAAAGACAACAACAACTTTTTATTTGCTTAAACGTAATTCAAGAACCATATCAAAGTACAAGAACTGGGAACATTTGATCCATAATAAATAATAATTTCCTTTGTGGAATCTGATAAGCACGCCACACACGACAGAATGCCCCTTTTACTGTAAAAGAGAGACACTGCAGCAGCTAGCTTACTGCTGTTGTCATTCGTCACACACAGAGAGACAGTAAAATAGTTGCAGAGTTAGTAGAATCGTTCGTTTGCAATACGCTAATAATGCGTGTTTGTTTTATATTCTTTTACTTACCTTGGAGGGCGAGAAAGTAAATCTAATCCTGACGTAGGGGGCTAGGAATGGAATGGATTATGGATTCTGTCGTGTAGTGCAGACTGTGAATACAGGTGGTCTTAACTAAATTAACTAAAATTGTGCACAGTGCGCACACAGTACAGCTCCAGTCCGGAGTCCGTCCACTTGTTTGCTGCTGCTAATATTTATTTATTTTACATTTGTTTACTGGGAATGCCCAACTGGGCCAGAAGCCAATTTTCAGCAGAGGCCTGGGGAGAAAAGCTCCCCCCAAAAAAGTTCACAGTATAGAGATGGCACTAGCTGCTAATTGACATAAGGTAAATATGCAAGGTTCCAGTTAGAAAGAAAAATGAACGTATCAACAAAGTATGAAGAACTTGTGAAGAATGTACAACATACAACAGAAATAGTATTTTTTGTACAACAGTACACTGTTTGCAATGCAGTAAGCTTATCTTATTAATCCACATTCTCTTATTCTCTCGTCTCAATGTCCTATATGTACCAATATTTTAGAAGAAACAACCAGCGTGTACGAGTGACAAATTAAAACTCAAACACCACAAGTCCTCGAGCTGTTACTGCAGTATGAATGGGGCCAAAGCATGTGCAAAATAAAACTTTTATTACAGAAAAAACCGGTCAAGCGCTTTTGTCCTGAAACAACAGGACTTCTTCAGAAGCATTCAAATCTTAGTTAACATTCTTTAAATACCATTTTAAAAAACAATCCAACAAACCAAATAAAAACAATTTAAAAAAACAGTTGGAAAGGAAAGCAAATCTATGACATCTTAGGTTACAAGTGGACAGATTTCCTGGATTAAATAACACTCTAAATATAAAGTGTTTTTATAAGTTAGTTGGTTTAAGAAATGTTATCAGGGTATGTAATTGTTTAATTAAAACATCATTTTGATTGGTTATTCTGATGAAGTCCTGAGTCGGACGAAAGTGCTTAAAAACAAATTGAATTTTAAAACGTAGCTCTGTGTCCAGTGATGTCCATTGTTGGTGATTTTATTTATTGATTCCAGAGCCTACCAAGATAATCTGAGTAAGAGTAACATGTGTCACCGAGTTGTTCGTAAGATGAGATGGCTTACAGAAGTTTTCTGGGAATCAGGAGTGGTTTGCCATGTAGAACAGGCATACTGTGGGGGAGTGGCTGGTCTGTGGTCTGTAGTATCTTAAGTACAGATATTGTTTGGAATAAGGTTAGCATCTGACCAAGTTCCAACCAGCAAAGTTCACACAGTGAGATGTGGGGTTCTGCATTTGCTTTAGTTTATGGTGGCGGGTTGGTAGCAAAGCAGGTAGAAAATGTGGCATATAAATGAGGATGGAAGTAAGTAGACAATACAGCTAGGAGGTGGGGTTAGGAAGGGCTTACCTGTGTGCTGTCAGCTCAAAGTTTGCTTTGTTTTGGAAATGACTGATTTATAAGTTATGCAGCCCAGACTTTCTCACTTTATGATTAATAAGATGAAAAAATCTTCATGCATACCTACCATAAAGAGTCAAACCAAGCAGAAGAGTACCCCAAATCCACCATTTTGAATCACAGAAGCAGGAAAAATGTTTTCATTGATTGGCTGGCTGGCAATCAACATAATGCTAGCTGCCGGGGGGGGGGGGTTATGTGCCCTCAAAGAAAGTCGATGTTGTTCCTATATTAATGACGATCATGACAAACAAGAAAACTAAGCCAGTTTCATGGAGCAAAGAGCCAAAGACCTGGACAGTACAGCCAAATAGTGGGCACTTTTTGTTTGGTTGGGCAGTGCATTTGGTAACCTGGGAACCAGTGTATTACAAGGTATCATTAGAATAATTGGTATTGTTCTTTTAGTTGTTTTAATATTTTCTATTCTAAAAGCTGTGATTACAAAATGCTTAATCTCACCTGCACATGCAATGCCACTTATAAAGATATCAAATGATGAAAAAATTAGTAAAGATAATTTATATGATGATGAAGTATATTTTCTCAAATTAAGAAAAAACAAAATATAATTGTGGATGACACTAAACTGGAAATGCTTCCTCCTCCACTTAAACAAGCAAATAAGACTTCTTGTGAAGTCCTCCAAAGCAAACTGTGAATCCAGATTAGCTTCCTCAACTAAGGGCAACCATAAAGCATTCTTTAGTTACATCCGTAACATAAAAGGAAAGGCCCAGATTTTTGTCGAACTGGTAGTTAATGATATCACGTTTACTGAGCGTGTGTAAATGGCTAACCTGTTAGCTGACAGGTTCTGTGAAAAGTTCACTCCCCTTTGTGGGGGGTTGGTTTGTGGTGTATAGAATCTTGAGTACAGATGCGTACCCCATGACCTCCCTACCACCTGTTTTCTACCTTGTATCTCTAAAGAGAAGGTCATAAACGCCCTCTCTAAGGTCAAAAACACAGCATCTATGAGACCTGATAACATCCCAGGCTGCATCCTACATGGGCTCAAACAAGAATTAGAAATATCATTGGGTACTTTTTTCAATCATACTCTAAGCATCGGCTTCATCCCAGCTGAATGGAAAAAGGCCACCGTTATCCCCTTGCACAAAGGTGGTGCTTCCACTGATCCTGGGAACTATAGACGTATTAGCCTTATCTGCAAGTCCATGGAGTGAATCATCATGGACTTTATCAACAAAGATATAGGTAATCTCCAAACACTTTACCCTACTCCGTTTGAATTTGTCAGAGGGAGATCTTGCCTGTAAAACCTGGTGGACTTCTTCAAGGCAGTCACCAAGGCCCTGGATGACAGGAAGTCCTGTGCATACAGCCTACGTAGACTTAGACTTAGCCACGGCTTTTGACACTGTACTCCACTCAGGCATAATTGACAAACTCACCCAGCTAGGTATCTACCACTATGTTTTATTTGGGTTGCTAACTGGCTCACTGATAGAACCTACATAGTCAAAATAGGAGAATCTACCTCCAACAGTAAACCTGTTACCAGTGGTGTTCCACAGGGATCAGTCCTGGGACCTCTGCTGTTTGGAATCTATTTCTCCGAAGTACAAGCTAAAACTAAAGATATGTGGCTGACTAAGTTTGCTGATGACAGCAAACTGGGAGCGGTCATAGAATCTCCAAACTATGTCCATGTCCTACAAGAGAGTCTTATACAAACAAATGAGTGGTGCCAAAGTCATGGCCTTAAACTCAATGCAAAAAAATATATTATCATCCTTTTCAGTAAGGGCGATGTTCCTGCTAACTACCACATCAATAACAACACCCTAAGTATGCACTTAGTGGTGAGAGACCTGGGCACACAGGCTGACAGCAACCTTACCTTTGATCACCATGTCTCCACAGTGGTAAGAAGGGCATTCTGTATTGCTCATCTCATAAGTAAGCGCATTGCCTCCAGAAAAAAAAAGAAGTTATAACATCCTCGTACTCTTCCCACATCAGACCAATAACTGAGTACAGTGCCCCTTTTGGTTATGTACCTTTCCATGCACCTGCAGCAATTGGAGAGAACACAAAGGTTCCTCACAAGGGAAGTTCAAGGTCTTCAGCATCTGCCCTATGTGGATCATCTGAAATCACTTTATTCTGTTTCATACAGACTACTTAGAGATGATCTCTGCCTTGCATATAAGGCAATCTTTGACCCTGCTTTATTGGAAATGCTGCATAAACGCAAGTCAAGTGGTACACGGGTTACTTGTTCTAAAGGCCTTAACCTGGTATGTGACATTAATAGAACCTGCTGGAGGGACAGATGTCTCCCAGAGGTTACCACACCTTTGGAACCCACTTCATGTCAAACGGAGCACATCATTGGCCCTCTTCAGACCCACAGTGGATGATTGGATGGGTAACCATAAATTCACCCCGGGGGTTCCACCTGTGTCCCTCTTGGACAGGGGTAATAGGTGCTGATCATGGAAATAAGGGTAAAACATGGCTGGACTTATAAGGGCCATTAGCCTAGTAACCTCCTATGATTATGCAAGATGTAGTTTCACATAAGTAGTAGCTTTATATTTCAAGTGTCTTACAATTGCATTCTCTGTTATTAAACTGTAGTGTACCGACAGAGTTGAAGGTAAAGTGCTGAAGGAGTTGAGGGATGTTATGTTATATTTGAAAGTTAGTGAATTTTGTCAGGTATCCATGGGGACCAGATTAAGCAACAGTACAATCAGGCCTTCTCAGGCTGAGGGATGTCTTTGCAAGGATGTCTGTGAAACAGTGTGTACTGGTACCGAATGTTACAAAATTGAAGGCCAATAAATTCTTAAGCAAAGGTTGTTAAAAAGCCATATTTGTGAAGTGTTCACGTGAAGCTCTAAGCGAGGATCACAAGGACATAAAACACTTAAAAATGTATTGATTTGTTAAAAGCAATGTAATGTTAAGAGTTCTGCATGCATGAAATTGATAAGAAAAAGTATAAAAATTAATTTTCCTTTATTCTTTTGAGACTGATCTGAAAATTTTATTAGGCAGTCTCTCAGTATTGTTTATGGAATAAACAAGTACTTTGCATATCCTGAAGCATTATCCTTGACTGAGATTAAAAGGTGAAACTCTATTATTAAATTGTGAACTTTAACACCAGTTTACTCATTCTTAATTTCTTAAAGTTTCCATACTCAAGTTCGGGTTTAATGTCACTAATAAACAGTGGCTTCATCATTTCTGATTTCCTAGACTTTATAAATCTTTCTATACAACCTATAGCTCTGTAACTATCATTAACCAGTTGGTTGATATGATTAGAAAAACTCAAATCTGGATTTACCCATTGTAGATCAATATGTATGTATATCTTTAAGAAGCTTTCTAGGGGCTTCCACAAGGTATAAATACTGAGCACGTGAGCCTGACTGCCATTTTCTAGTAAGCTGTTGAGATGCAAGCATGTATGTCTGTGTAGTCTGTCAGTTAATCAGTTTGTTTATATTTTGTACCGCTGCTATCCATCCTGATGTGTTTCTGTGCAACAAAGCATATAAATGAACTACCCCTAGTTCAATTCTAAAACAAGACGAGCAATGGTGACAGAATGGGATCCAGAAATCCAAATTCTGGACCGAGGGGGCACTCAGTTAATGATGGAGGAATATACAAGAGTGGATCATCCCTGCTGCATATATAATGCACAAAAAAGGTTAGAAACATATTTCAGGTATCAAAGTTTACTTAAATGATTTCTTATTTGCAAAATATAAAGCTAAGCACCCGGAATGCTCTAAACAAATTTCTAAGTAAACAAAATATCCGAAATTGCGACATTTTGAAAAAAATATTCAAATAACTACAGGAAATGTTTGAAATAGTCTGAATGACATAAAATGAATAAAATAAGGAAAACAACCACATTTTTTTCAAAGTAGCTCATATCGCATACTTTTTCACATTAAAGCTATTCAAGATATCCAAATATACAAAGAGTTTGCATGTTTGTGCAGTATTACAGTGCAGTTATTTCACAAAATACAGCCATTTCAAAGCATATTCCGCAAAGTAAAGTATTTCGAAGAGTTTAATGTGCATTTGAATGTTATTACAAATACCTGGTGTGTGTGCCTGTTCGTATATAATTACAGGGGCCATATATATACAGTGTGTTTTACTATAATTTGTTGGCATGGTAGACATCTTTCGCAGACCAGCTCCACTTGTATTTGATAATAATATTGCAGAGAATGTGTGTTTTGAGCAAGAGTATGATATTTTCATACAAGCTGCATTTTCTGATAAAGATTGTGACGCCCGTGCACTGACCCAGCAATGAAGGAGCCTCAATCCTCACCACTAACACCAGTGAGGGGCATCCATATAGGGAAAGGATAATAAATACACACACACACACAGTAAAGTACAATTTCCCTTAAGAGCACACAGAGATCACAGTCAGTCTGGGACTGGTTTCTCCCTTTCTCTCCAGGTTCCCAATAAGACTCCCCACTGGCACAGCTATAGGGTCCAGATCTCAGCCTAGTGGGCAAGCTAAAACCTCCAGCACCCTCTGTCCAACCAGTGCTTCGTGTCCCTGCCCAAATAGCTGACACACACCCATTTTGAGATAAGAGTTTATACAACCAGACAGACACTCCTGGGGAAGGCTGTCATAGGTTCTCCACCTGTGCCCCTTTTACCCAGATTATACGGTAGAAATCACTTCCACCACCCAGCTAATATTTATCAGCTACTCAAAGGCCCTTAAAAGGGTGTCCAATTATTATCCAAATGGTAAGTGCAACCAAACAGTCAAGACTTATTTGGAGTGACTTGGTAAGTATCACTGTATACATGCAATGTAGTCTTAGAGCTTAAGTTATCTCTACACAAAACAGCCACAGTTGAAAGGTTTAAAAAATATTTAATAATAAAAACACAAGACAATACTTCTTACTACACAGTGCTAGTCAAGAGTTCAGAGATTGGAGAAATACTTAAAATAATACCGTAGAAAAGTTCTGACATCACAGAAAAAGTAGTCTAATCTTCCTATTTCCTAGCTATATCTAAGAGAAAACACAGTTCTAAAATCCTACTTGCATCTAGACACAAGCAGAGTGGTGATGTTGGATGTTCTCAAGACAAATGCTCTAATGCTCTCTCATTCTCTCTCTTTTTAAATTGATAACACAGAGCTGCTTCACATGACATAATTCTTCACACTTTTCTGGTGTTTCCAGGATAACAGAAACTACATTTACATTCTTTACACCTGGTCAGAAACCAGAGCAATAAAGGACATTTATACATGCAAATTCTAGCCATTAACTCTGGCCTCAAAACAATAGGCAGAATTCCTTCATCTAGACATTTCGGCTCCAAGTTTTAGATCAAATAATTTCACAATGCTTGACTTATCAGCTTTGTTACATTTTTGCATTTCCACATCTAACAGCATTTGTTTACTATTTAAGAGAACAAGCCTGTGGCTTATATTAATATTTACAAATGACAGAATTATTCTATCTGGCTAGGCTGGCAGCCTTCACCTGTCTTCACAAAGATCGTACAAAGGCATTTATTCTGCTTAATGTTAGCTGGTTAAGAAGCCATAGAAAGAGAGCATTCATTTGTGTATGCACCTGCTGTATTTGCAGGAGAGGTGAAAACCACCATATAGTCGTACTGGCTGAGTCAAGGGAAGATCCCGAGTGCTTAAAAAGTAAATTTAGAGAAATGTGTAATCTCCAAATGTAATATTACAATGGAAAGGCACTTATTTTACACAAGAGATCAAACGCCTGGTGAAACTTTTGCAGCATATATAACTGACTTGAGAAACAAATCTAAAATGT
The DNA here is from genome assembly GCF_019279795.1 of Protopterus annectens. Lineage (NCBI taxonomy): Eukaryota > Metazoa > Chordata > Ceratodontiformes > Protopteridae > Protopterus > Protopterus annectens. Next base: position 792,779,868 of record NC_056751.1, on the reverse strand, counting down.
GCAGATGTGGTGATTTAAGGGATGTGTTGATAAAAGACAGACTACTGTGTGTGGTATTAAAACTGATGCTGTGAGAGAGATTTTGCTTCATGACAGTGACTTAACTTTTAATAAGGCCATTGAGATTTGTCAGATACATGATGAGCTCACAGAAAAGCACACAGACATACTTACAAATTAGAAATGCATGCTTCCAGTATCTTCTAGTGCTCATGTTGATAGTATGCAGCACATGGTTAAAGGACAACTGTGGGAAAATAATTAAAACATATTTTTTAACTTTTCCTTAAGTTTGGCTCATTGCAAACCTGTATGTACCAGATAGTAGTCACTACTAATTTTATTCTGTTTGTACCCCTGACTGCCCTCCTGGGGGCAGACATCCTGATAAGGTTATTTTTGTTCTAAAGAAAAATCTTCCCCATAATACACTGCAAGTCCACTGTATCTGAGATTACAGTGCCCATAGCTGGGCTGTTACATTACAGTTCCATTCACTTAGAATGGAAAAACAGATAAGAACAGTTATTTTTCAGAGCCATCACTAAATTCACTGTCATGCAGTGCCTCTTACAAATGTGTTTGCTGCTTATGTGTTACACATTCTGTGAAAAAAGCTTCCAGAAATAGCGGCTGTTTGTTGAAATAAAACAGCCTTTTTTAGACATTTAACTTTGATCTGCTTCAGTTCCTTCTAAAGTTACCCTTCCCATATTCCAACTCCCTGCTAGCAAGAGTGTCACATTTTCTGCCTTGCACGGTTCAGTTTTTCAGCCAGCTTTGAATGACGATACACATCAAACAGATTTGCTTGCAGTCTGCCTGGTGTATCATTGTGTTCACTCATCTCTCTCCTTACTCGAATAGCACTTTTACAGTAAATGTTTTTAGCAAACCTTGATATAAAGGTGTTTACGTGTTCCTCTAAACATACCTGTAACATATACAGATTACAACTCATCTCGGCCACTGACAGGGCTCTCTGCAAATAATACTCTACTCGTATAGAGTATTTGCCGTACATAGAATTTCAATCTTCTGCCTTCTTATCCCTTACACATACTACTGATGTCTGCTTATATGCTATTTTGCACATGTTAGTGTTGTGTTTATTTTTTTTTAGTCAACTTAAAATATTTCTTTCATGCTATGCAGTGCCTACTCTCACTATTGTGAACAGACAATTGTGCATGCTGTTCTTCCTCAATATCAATATTGTCCATTGCAAGCTGCCAGTACAAGTTTCTCTTTTCACTGATATCCATAGATGTTCTTCGTCTCACATTGCTGCAGTCATAACCTGTGGGTAGTCCGCTGTCCTCGGTCGGCCCGAATACCAAAGGGTTAGGCTGGCGTCGGTCATGGGTGCCCGGAGCTGGCGTCAGTACGTAGTAGTACTTAAGCGCATGACCGACGCCATATTCTCAGTCTTTCTTGCCGCGTGGTCCGAAGCAGAAGCAGCGTTTGCAAGTGCCGTTCGGCTTTCTGAAATTTTCAGTTTTCGAGTTTCAGACCGAAGACCAAGTTGGGCTAAGTACCCCGTTGGGGAAAATTTTTGTCTTTTCTTGCCTCAGTTAATCCGGATGTCAGAAAAAGTTAATAATTGTATTTCTTGTGGGAAACAGATATCTCATAGGGACTATCATTCTCTCTGTATTCCTTGCTTAGGGCCTGAGCACGACGTAGTCGGGTGTCGCTTTTGCGCTAGATTTAATAAGCGCACCATTAAACGCAGATTAGACTGTGCTAGGCTTGTTTTCGGTAAGCGGTGCAACTACAGCATGCCGTCGGATCCTCCGACGCCCGCTACCGCTAAAAAGCGAAAAGATAAATCTTTAAGGTCTAAACCGGATGAGTTGTCCGTTACGGACGCCGGTTCTATGGAATCTACGGTTGAATCTGTGGATCCAGCCGAGGTCTCGGCTGAATCCCAGGGGGAACCTTTACTTTTACAGGGGTTGGCCTCTCAGGAGTTAGGTCAGGCCGAGGGTGCCTCTCACGTTTCTGTGGTTCCATCCTTACAAAAGGTTATTAGGCCTTCTTCTTCAGTCACTAAAGGCCCTGCTAAGGCTAGACCAGGTGTTTTTGGTACGGGACACAGCTCTGGTTCTTCGGGTTCTGTTCCTAAAAAACATATGTTGTATATGGCAGAGGATTTGATTACTTTGATCAGGGGTTCTATGCCCCCTCCAGAGAAGAGGCCTAGGGTGGAGGCAGATTTAGAGGGAATGGAGCATTCCTCAGATTACTCTGAGTCCTCAGCTGAGGATATTCAGGATTTTCCTCCCTATTCTGATTCGGATGCAGAGGATTCCTGTCCTTCTGCTTCACCTCCAGAGGATTTTTCCTTTTCTGAAACCTTGCATTCCATGAGGGAGCATTTCAAGTGGGAAGGTCAGGATTTTTCAGATTCTCGTAAGAGGCTTAGAGAATTTTTGTTTTTGCCACAACATAGACCTTTGGCTATTCCCCCTGTTTTAGATGTTGTTCAGGATGTTTTTTCTGAAGCTTCCCTTAATCCTGATTCTTTACCCCCTGCCCCTGTCAAGCCAGACAGGTATTATAGAGTTCCAGAGGCACATAAATATTTGTACAAGAGCCCTAGAGCTGATCCGGAAACTATTATTCAAGGGCCTAAGGGTGTCAGGGCTTCTGTGGTTAAGAATCCAGTACCTTTGGATAAAGATTCTAGAGCATTGGATAGGTGGGGTAAAAAAGTGTACACCTCTTCTACGTTAGCTATGAGGGCTTTAAATTGCCAATTCCATATGCTGAAGTATCAGAACTTTCTGTTAGGTCAGTTGAAAGCTAAGGTAGATGCTTTAGCTGAGGGTATTGAGTGTAAGGAATTGCAGGACTTGGTTCATGCTTCAGATCAAGTTGGTAAACATTACTTGCAGTGTGGCTTCGATGCCCTTCAGGCTTCTTCCAGGGTGGCTGCTACTGGTTCAGTTATTCGTAGACATGCCTGGCTTAAGGATCAAAATTTGTCAGAGCATGTTAAAGCTCGGATTTTGGATGCTCCCCTTCAATCTGAAGTTCTTTTTGGTTCCCCTGTGGAGTCAGTTTTGAAAAAGATGGAAGACAAAGCTAAGTCTATGCAGACAGTTAAGGAATTTTTGCAAGTGCAGCCCCCTAAGTTTAGCAGGAATTGGCCTGCAAGAGGATGGTCTTACCCTTCTTGGATTTTCAGTCTAAGGGCAGGTCTGGCGTGGTAGGGGCAGGGCTCACGCTCAGGGTTCTTTCAGACCTAGGACTTGGAGTTCTCCTGCACAATCTTCTGGTGAGGGCAGGGGTCAGCCTTTCGTAAACAGACCCAATGACCTGTATCTTCAGCTGCGGACCCTTCTCTTCTGGCAGCTCCTCTAGGAGGAAAGTTGGCACTTTTCAAACAAAATTGGCATTTGGTCACCCAGGACAAATGGGTGTTGGACATAATAAATCAAGGCTACAAGTTTTATTTTCACACTTTTCCCCTTTCAAAGGCATGCCAGATGTACCTCCTCAGCAAAGGATGGAGGCTCAGGATCAAATTTCTTTGCTTTTACAGATGGGGGCAATCCAGGTGGTACCTTCGTCAGAAGAAGGCCTAGGGTTTTATTCTCGTCTATTCCTAGTGCCAAAGAAAGGAAACACTTGGAGGCCAATTCTGGATTTGTCCATTCTCAATACATACCTAGACATTCCAAAGTTCAAGATGTTAACATTACAACAACTTCTGCCTCTGCTAGGAAAAGAGCACTGGATGGTAACTCTGGATCTCAAAGAAGCCTATCTTCACATTCCTATCAGGCCCAGCTGCAGGAGATTCCTACGTTTTAGGGCTGGTACTTCTCATTATCAGTACTCTGCATTGTACTTTAGTTTATCTACTGCCCAGGGTGTTCACAAAGGTTCTGGCTCCTGTAATAGCTTACTTAAGACTGAGGGGAATACAAATTTATCCTTATCTGGACGACTGCTTGATTCTTGCTCAAGACAAAGACAAGTTACTTCAACAGCTACAGTATGTGATGGCAGTTTTAAGGTGCCTAGGGTATTCTGTGAACGAAACAAAGTCCAGTCTAGTACCCTCTCAGGACATGTGCTTTCTGGGTGTGAGACTGAATACAGCCTCTCAGATGGCTTTTCTGACCCCGGACAAACAAAGAACTCTTCACCTCTACTTCCAGCAATTATCAGTATGGCTGACTGCAAGGACAGTCCTTCAAGCCTTGGGGTTCATGGCATCTTGCATTCTGGTACTTCCCAATGCCAAACTGCATATGAGGAAGCTACAATGGTATCTCAAAAGTGTATGGACTCAACACTGCCACGATTTGGACACTGTCATTCCGATAATACCGTGCATCCAGAAGGAATTCTTGTGGTGGGCACAGGAATGTCACCTAAACAAGGGACTCTCTGTGACCCGACCAGAGGCGAGTCATATCTTAACGATGGATGCCTCAGACCTGGCTTGGGGAGCACACTTCAATGGGAAATGGATTCAAGACACGTGGCCTCCCAAATTACAGCATTTGCATATCAACATGAAGGAGATGTTAGCAGTCCAGTTTGCCCTGATGGCTTTCAAGGGCCTACTTCAACCAGGACAGGTGTTGATTCAAACAGGCAACACTACGGTCATGTGGTACATCAACAAGCAGGGGGGGACCCATTCTTACCCTCTTTGCAGACAAGCTATGATATTGTGGGAGACTGCTCTGGGGTTGCACATCACTCTTCAAGCACGGTTTCTGCCAGGAGCACAGAACTCCCTAGCAGATGTATTGAGCAGACAAATTGTGGATCCCCACGAGTGGAAATTGGATCCTCAGGTATTTCAACAGTTGACAGTGGCTTGGGGAACTCCAGACATAGATCTGTTCGCTTCTCCTCTAAATTTCCAACTACCAAAGTTTTGCACAAGGATGTTTCACCCAAAAGCTTGGAAAGTGGACGCTCTATCTTTCAGTTGGAACAACCTTCACGTCTATGCTTTTCCTCCTCTGCCTCTCCTTACCAAGGTACTCTTGAAAGTCAGGAGGGACAAGCTTTGCATGATTTTAATAGCACCAGATTGGCCACGTCAGCACTGGTATCCTCTGCTGAGGAGTTTAATTCAGGAGCCTCCTTGGCCTTTACCTCAGCTTCCTCATTTGTTGTCCTAGTCAAGCAGTCATTTGCTCAATGTCAGGGTGCAGTCCCTGCATCTAACGGCCTGGCGTATTCTGTTATAGAGCCTGTGGGTTCTCAGCTTCCCCAGCAGGTTTTGGATGTCATTTTGGAAGCTAGGCGGCCTAGCACTAGAAAAGTTTATGCTGATAAATGGAAGAGATTTTTTCTTTGGAGCACAGCAAAGGATTTTGATGTCTCGGTACCTAATTTGAGTTGTACACTGCAGTACCTTACTGAATTACTGGACAAGGGTTTGTCATTTTCCTCTGTGAAGGTTCATGCTGCAGCCATTTCTGCTCACTATGATTGTGACCCTCCTTTATTTTCTCACCCTTTGTTTAAGCAGTTTCTTAGAGGGGCAAAAAATATAAGACCCTCACGTAGAGCTCCTACTCCTTCCTGGGATCTCAATTTTGTGTTGGAGAAGCTTACTTTGCCTCCTTTTGAACCTGCAGCTACGTCTGAAATGAAGTTTTTGTCTTGGAAGACTGCCGTTTTGTTACTTCTGCCAGAAGGGTATCTGAATTGCAGGCTCTCATGGCAGTTGAACCCTTTCTAATATTCCATAAGGATAGAGTTTCTTTGCGTACTAACCCTACTTTCATGCCAAAAGTGATTTCTAATGTGGCCTTGAACCAGTCTATTCATTTGCCTACCTTTTATGCTGATCCCCAAAATAAGGGGGAAAAAATCTTGCATTCTTTGGATATACACAGGCAGTTACGTTATTATTTGAGCAGAACTAAGGAGTTCAGACAGACTCAACAGTTATTTGTTACTTTTGCTTTGGGTTCACAAGGGAAAGCTGTTTCAAAGCAGACTATTTCAAAGTGGATTGGTAATTGCATTGCTTTTTGTTATTCTCATCATGAGAAGAATGTTCCTGCTGGGATTAGACCTCATTCCACTAGGGCTACGGCCACTTCTACTGCTTTTTGAGGGTGTAGCTACTAAGGACATTTTGGAAGCAGCTACTTGGAGTTCAGTTCATACTTTTACTAAGCATTATCATCTCCCTCTTTTCTCCAAGTCCAGGGCTGGGTTTGCCACTGCAGTCTTACAGGGCATGTTAGCAGCCCCTAATGCCTTTTAGTTTGCCAGCCTCCCTTTTCCTTTGCTTTGGGATTCTACCCACAGGTTATGACTGCAGCAATGTGAGACGAAGAACATAGTACAGTTTTGTACCTACCATAAATGTAGATGTTCGAGGATCCACATTGCTGCAGTCCTATCCTCCCTCCTTCCCCGCTTTGGTTTGGGGTTGTGGTTGTTGTTGTTATTATTACTTGGGGATAATTGTTATTTCTCTCCTTTATGGCTCTGGTCTTTTCTTTTTAAGGCCTTCTGACATCTGGGGCAAGAAAGACTGAGAATATGGCGTCGGTCATGCGCTTAAGTACTACTACGTACTGACGTCAGCTCCGGGCGCCCATGACCGACGCCAGCCTAACCCTTTGGTATTCTGGCCGACCGAGGACAGCGGACTACCCACAGGTTATGACTGCAGCAATGTGGATCCTCGAACATCTACATTTATGGTAGGTAGAAAACTGTACTTTTCACATATTTCCTCAAGAAGCTAGATAAATCAGACGACTTCTACAGTCATTTTTATATACCCGTGACGGTTGCATTTCTATAACTATATGAATATACTTCTAGCAGGGATCAAGCTTGAAAGGCCATTTAGCTGTGAACACCAACGAATCAAATGTGATAGCAGCACTTAGGATTATACATAAGCATCAACTCATGTGCCACATGGATGGGCTCTGACTTCAGAAGAAGAAAAGAAGAAAAGTGTGCAAAGGTCAAACTCAAAGTACAGGCAAGCCAGCTAATGTACAAACTGCCCATGGCATGAACAATGCCTAAAGACTAACATTATAGGTTCGTAGGTAAGTACTAGGCTATCTGCCCATGGGCATTTATAAGCCTAGCCACAGAGTGATGGCTTTCGCCTCCCCATTAGATTAGTAACCTGGGCCTTTGTCAACAGGGCTCCTGAAGTGATCCCAGGGTAGAACTTATGATTACCCATCCACTCATCAAGATTTCTCTTGAAGAGGTTCAAAGAGGAGCTTTGTCGAATATGGATTGGGATTCTATTCCAGAGTGAGGGGAGTCGCTGGACAGGAATCTATCCCTCCAGCATGTCCTGTTTATTGTTGTACATAGGTTCAAGTCGTCGGAACAAGTGGTTCTGAGGGATCTCGTTTTTTTGAGGTGAAGCATGTCCATTAGTTCAGGGTTTGACATGGCCCTATAGGTCAGGCACAGGTCACCTCTGAACAGACGGTAAGCGACTGAGAAGAGCTGGAGCTTTTTTAGTCGTGCTTCATAGGGTAATTGTTTAAGACCCCTAATCCTCTTAGTGAGGTACTTCTGCGGTCTTTCTAGTTGTTGCAGGTGTCTAGTGAGGTACATCCCATATGGGGCATTGTACTGTATTATGGGCCTAATGAGTGAGGAGTAAAGGGGCACAATCACCTCCTTGGATCTGGATGAGAAACCCTTTGTGATCAGGTGTGCCACATAGAAGGATTTCCTGACTGTTTTGGCTATGTGGTTATCAAAGTAGAGCATGCTGTCTACTTGGGTACCCAGGTCCCTAATGGCTTCTTCTGTACTTAGTGGATTCCCATCTATGTGGTAGTTTGTAGGTACTTTGTTTTTCCCAAATGGGATTAATATGCATTTTTTGGCATTTAGCTTGAGGCTGTGACTTTGACACCAGGTGTTTGTCTCTGTGAGACCCTTTTGCAAGATGTCTGTGTCAGCTGGAGAGTCAATTATTGCACCCAATTTATAGTCATCTGCGAACTTGGTTAGCCACAATCCCTCCACCTTTGCCTGTATTTCGGAGAAATATATACCGAACAGGAGGGGTCCCAGGACTGAGCCTTGTGGGACTCTACTTGTTCATAGGTTTATACTAGGCTATCTGCCCTAAGGCATTTATAAGCCTAGCCCAAATTTTTGTGGCTTACGCCACCCCTTATATGAAAAAATACTGTGCCCATTAGTTTGTTGTGCCTCTGTCCAGCAGTGACACAGAGATGATTCCTGGGGTAAACCTACGATCTCCCATCCACAGGTCTAGATTTCTCTTGAACAGAGTCAGCGAGGTGCTCTGCCTCACATGGACCGGGATTTTATTCCACAGCATAGGGAGTCTCTGAGTGATAAATCTATCCCTCCAGCATGTCCTATTTATATCCGTGCTAAGGTTTAAGTCGCTTGCTCTAGTGGTTTTGGTGGATTTGGATTTTTTGAGGTGGAGCATGTCCATTAATTCCGGGTTGGACGTGGCCTTGTATGTCAGGCACATGTCACCTCTGAGCAGACGGTATGCGACTGAATAGAGCTGGAGTTTCTTCAATCTGGCAGCATATGACAGATTTTGGAGTCCCTTTATCCTTTTGGTGAGGAACTTTTGGGGTCTCTCCAATTGCTGCAGATGATCCCGAATGGGGCATTGTACTCGATCATTGGTCTGATAAGTGAAGAGTACAGGGGAACAATGACCTCACTAGATCTGGATGTGAATCCCTTCATGATCAGGTGGGCAATGTAGAAGGTCTTTCTAACCACTTTAGCAATGTGAGAGTCAAAAGAAAGGCCACTGTCAACCTGGGTCCCCAGGTCCCTGATAACCTCTTCTGTGCTTAGTGGATTGCCACCTATATGGTAGCTTGGGGTTACCTTGTTTTTCCCAAAGGGTATGACTATACATTTTTTGGCATTTAATTTCAGGCCATGGCTCTGGCACCAGCTATCTGTTTCCGTGGGTCCCTTCTGAAGGATATCCGTGTCCGATGCACTTTCCACTATGGCGCCCAGTTTGCAGTCGTCTGCAAACTTTGTCAGCCAAAGTCCTCCCATGTTGGCCTGTACTTCTGAGAAGTAGATGCCAAACAATAGGGGGCCAAGGACCGAGCCCTGTGGGACACCACTTGTGACCGGCTTGGAGTCTGACACAGCGCCAGCAACTCTAACCCTGTGGGTTCTGTCCTTAAGCCAGTTTGCAACCCATCTTGTGACATATGGGTTTACATTTAAGCTGGTAAGTTTTTCTACAATACCGAGTGGGGTATTGTGTCGGCCTTTGCAAGGTCAGGGTAGGCTGTATGGACTGCCTTTCCCTCATCAATGGCCTTGGTGACTGTTTCAAGAAGTCGACCAAGTTCAAAAGGCATGATCTTCCCTTGACAAAGCCAAACTGGGTCGGGTCCAATGTCTGCAAGTCCCCTATATCTTTGTTTATGAGCTCCATTATGATCCTCTCCATAGCTTTGCAGACTAGACTTGTTAAGCTTATGGGCGGTAATTACCAGGGTCCGTGAGGCCGCCTTTGTGGAGTGGGACCACAGTTGCCATACCCCACTCCTTGGGCACGTATCCTGTGGTAAGGCTGAGATTAAACAGCTGCCTTATGTGCGGGTTTAATTCCTCATTTAGCTCGTGTAGCACACAGCCGGGGACACCATCCGGTCCCATTGATGCTGTGTTTTTAGCTTTAGAGAGAGCAGCTTTCACCTGCGCATTTGAGATGTCTGGGAGGCTACACTCGGCTGGGATAGTTATCTCTCCTTTAGGGGGGGGGGGGTGAAGTTTGCACTGAACCTGTCTGCCAGTATGTTGGCAATGTCTGTGGGTTCAGTGATTTTTGTATCATTTTGGACTAATTCTGAGCATATCTGGGAGTTTCCACCCAGGTTCCTAACATAGCTGAAAAAGGCCTTATGATTGTCCTTTGAATCCAATGCAATTTTTCTCAAAATTGGCCTTAGTTGATTTTATGAGTGCTCGTATTTTTTACTAATAATGATCAGGGGTGACTTCCCTTTTATGGATTTTGTTCTATCATGTAATAGCTTTCTCCTCTTATTGTAAAGTTTGTTAATGGCTGGGGTCCACCAGACTGGACGTTTGCCCTTTGTGGAAAGAGTCTTGGTTTTATTTGGGATTGCCTGATCCATGCAGTCCTGGAGGTGTTCATAGAAGGCATTTGTAAGGGCTTCCGCAGCTTGGGTTGTGGTTTCCACTGGCTCAGGGGCCTTGAAGGATACCACACCAGTCTTGAGTAGTGTGAAGTTTGCTTTAGAGAAGTTCTTCACTATGGTCTTTTTTGTTTGGAGTGGGGGCGGGATGTGGATTTCCAGTGAGATTAGTTTATGATCAGATCTCACCAATGAGGGATATACATTCGGTGTGGAGCATTTTGTCCCCATGTTTGTGACAATGAGATCTAGTATATTTTCTCCTCTCATGGGAACAGTGACTAGCTGTTCCATGGCATTTGAATTTATGAACTCCAGGAACCGTTGGGCTAGAAAGTTAGGGCTTGAGTAATGTTCCCAGTCTATATTCGGGTAGTTGAAGTCACCCAATATGATGGTGTTTGGAGATACATTTATACCCTCCAGTGTCTTCAGGAAGGCTGTGTGGGGTTCCTGAGTTTGAGAGGGTGGCCTGTAGCATGCTACAATTTGTAGAGCAGTTTTGCCTATGGTTAGTTGCACCTGGATGGTTTCCGAGCTTGTGCGTTGCCACCAACCTGGAGGTGTGGGTATCCTTTATGAATATGGATACACCCCCTCCTTTTGTGGTGTGGTCCGGGTTTGCATGATATGAGGTAAAACCTAATAGTGCCGGGGTGCCCTCAGGAGCCTTGAACCAGGTTTCAGTTACAGCACAGACATCGATGTTCTCCATACTGAGAAGGGCCTCGAGTCGTGCATTTTGAGATTTAGACTTCTGGCATTGAGCAGCATTACCCTCAGTTTCTTCCCATTTTTGTTTTCTAGGGTGGTAGGTTTAGAATTTGAGCCTTGCCTAAAAAAGGCACTATGGGGTGGCAAGAGCCTTAGCCAATATCCAGAATCCCAGGGGTGACAGGTGCAAGCCGTCCCTTGCGAAGCAGCGTGGCTTGTCAAGCATGTCATCCCAGGCAGACAGACACTGGATCCCCTTTGAATGACACCAGACATTAAGCCAATTGTTAAAGCTGATCATCTTGTCTCTATATTGTGGCATCATTCTTGGTGAAGGAAGGATACTGCTCAGGGTTAGGGTCATACCTGCCTGGGCTACATAATCAGAGAGCTCCTCTATGTCTCTTTTCATGTAGTCCAGGGAGGTACGTCTCAGGTCGTTCACACCAGCATGGACAATGACTGTGTCATATTTGTACTTGCCGTGGAGTGACCCGAGTGCTTGTGTTATGTGGCGGATTACTGTGACCCTCTCCTTGTTCAGCCTGGTGAGTGGGACGTCAGTGTGTCTGACTATGGAGTCACCTATGACAAGTATGTTTGGTGTTGTATTTGGCCTTAAGGGCTGTGACTGCTTTGCACGCTGCTTTTGTGGTTTATGTGTTGCTTGTGGGTTGTCTTGAGGTAGCAGTTGTTTGGGTGTCTGCTTTGGAGGCCTCTGCTGTTTAGGTAAATTTTTACTCAGAGCCTCCGAGTATGTCTTTGTGTGTTTATGTGTTGGATTCAGTGGAGTGGTAGCATTATGTGAGGCTGGTTTTGTGGTGTGTGTAGTTGCCTTCTCCTCCTGTCTGGTCTTGCCAGTCCTGAGTTGAGAGAGCTCAGCCTCCAGTTTGGCTAAATAGCTGCATCTCTCGCAAGTATTTGTGTTATGTGGGAGGAGGAGAGGGTTGTCTGTGTACATGAGGCAGTTATAACATTGCCTCAGGATTCCCAGATTCACCAGCTGGACCGGAGAGAAGATTGACAACTGACCTTTGGACATGCTAGAATAATATTGGGAATTCCTTAATTGAAAACAAGGGCCAGTGGGGAGTGAGGGTGTAGTGCTTTTAATTTTTAGTGCTGACTTATATAATTGCTTTAGTGAGCAAGTGCCAGGTAACTTGAGTGCAATGTGTTACAAGTAACTAAATGCAAAAACGACAAACAGTAACTTTCTTTCAAGTGAAACAAGGAAATAAGTACAGTAAGCAATGCAGATATCACTAGTGATCCACAGAAGCTGAGAAGTTGCGTATTAGGTGGAATTAGCTTCCAGGGAAATTACAAGCAAACAAACAACAAGCATATAAACAAAGCTAGATTCAGCAGGCCTGGATCTAGTCTATGCTAGAGCAAACAAGGTGAACCAATTTCAGTAAGATACAGTTCAAATATTCAGGCACTATAAACCTTTAACCAGAAATTCCCAGCTCAGAAGGGCAGAGTCCAGCCTCTTCTCCCACAAGAGTGCAGACCACAACCTTCTTAATGTAAAATAACTGGCCTGAAGCCCAAGTGCCTAAACCAGAACTAATACACTTGGACACTGGGCTCTCAATCAGCAGTTCCCAACTTAGAAGGATGAAAGCTACCTGTCCTGCCACCACAGTGCTTGCCACAAACCTTCCTAATGTAAAACAACTGGTCTGAAGCCCAAGTGCTTAATCCAAAAGACTTGAATGATAGCTACACTTTAATCAAGTTACAACCAAGCAGTAATAAATACCATTGAATACTTTAGAGAATGTCTGGATTAGTGCTCAAGTTACACAAACAAAGCTAGATCCAGCAGGCCCGAATCCAGTCTATGCCACAGCAAACAAGGCACACCAACTTCAGTAAGAAACAGTTCAGATATGCATGCACTATAAGCCTTTAACCAGAAATTCCCAGCTCAGAAGGGCAGAGTCCAGCCTCTCCTCCCACAAGAGTGCAGACCACGAACCCTCTTAATGTAAAATAACTGGCTTGAAAGCCCAAGTGCTTAAACCAGAATTAATACACTTTTAGAATAACAGACACTGAGCCCTCAATCAGCAGTTCTCAACCTAGAAGGATGTAAGCTACCTGTTCTGCCACAACAGTGCAGACCACAAACCCTCTCAGTGCAAAACAACTAACTGGTCCGAAGCCCAAGTGTTTAAACCAAAAGGCTTAGAATGAGTTACACCAAGCAGAAATAAATACAATTGAGTATTTTAAGATGATGCAAAAGTAAAAAGAAGTAGGTAAAAACACAAGTACAGTAAAAGCAGATGAAATTTTTTTTTTTTTTTTTTCTTTTTTTCTGAACAAGTGCTGAGATCAAAGAAACAGATTTGAGTGCTGAAACTAGAAAACTGGCTAGTTATAAGAAAAAAAAACAAGCTAGAAGGCTTCCCTCAAACACAGAAGGGCTTGGGGGCTCAGAAGCCTACAAATAGTCTGTACCACTTAACAAGAAAGGCAGGAAATAAGCTTAATTTTTTTTTTTCTATTTCCCAGATGCTCTCTTTGTACACAGTAGGAGTGCCTGACTGGTTTAGAGTCAGACATGGTGCCTGCCACTCTTACCATGTGGGTTATGTCTGAGAGCCAATTGGCAACGCATCTCGTGATATGGGGGTTGATATTTAAGCTGGTGAGTTTGTCTATGATTCCTGAGTGTGGGATGGTGTCGAGCATAGCGAGGTCCAGATATGCTGTGTGGACCACCTTCCCTTCATCTATGGCCTTGGTGACTGTTTCTAAGAAGTCGACCAAGTTCAGGAGGCAAGATCTGCCTTTAACAAAGCCGAACTGGGTGGGGTCCAGTGTCTGGAGGTTCCCAATGTCCCTGTTAATGAGCTCCATGATGATGCGTTCCATTGCTTTGCAGACCAAGCTAGTCAAGCTTATAGGGCGGTAGTTCCCAGGGTCAGTTGTGACACCACCTTTGTGGAGTGGTACGACTGTTGCTGTACGTCATTCTTTGGGTACATAGCCTGTAGAGAGGCTGAGTTTGAATAGTTATTTGAGATGGGGGGGTTAGTTCATTTTGAAGCTCGTGTAAGACACAACCTGGGATAGCATCTGGTCCCATTGATGCTGTGTTTTTGGCCTTTGCAAGGTCTGTCTTTATTTGTGTGTCTGAGATATCTGGAGTGCCACATTCTTCTGGGATTGGTGCTAGCCCCTTTGGTGGAGGGGGGTGAAGTTTGCACTGAACCTGTCAGCCAGAAAGTTGGCAATGTCTGTTGGTTCAGTGTATTTATGGCCATTATGCACTAGCTCGGAGCATATCTGAGAGTTTGCCCCTAGACTCTTGACATAGTTAAAGAAGGCCTTGTGGTTATCCTTAGAGTCATTGGCTATTTTTCTTTCGAAGTTGGCCTTGGATGATTTAATGAGGGAGCGCAGTTTTTTACTGATGCTAACCAGAGATGCCTTCTTATTTTGGGATTTTGTTCTATCTTGCAGGAGTTTCCTCCTTCTGTTGTAAAGTTTATTTATGGCTGGGGTCCACCAGACTGGCTTCCTCTTTTTTGAGGAGTTGGTCTTGGTTTTACTTTGGCTCGGTCCATGCATTCTTGAAGGTGTTCATAAAATGCACTTGTAAAGGATTCTGCCAATGGGTCATTTTCCATTTGATTGGGAGCTTTGAAACTTCCCACCTCGGTCTTGAGGAGTGTGAAGTTGGCTTATACGAGCTTCTATAAAGTTAGAAGCCAGAGAAATCATGTACATAAGACACCTTTCAGTTGTATTAGCATCTACAAGTGCATAACTTGTGAAGCCAGATGAATAACAATGGCTCTGGTTTTCACTACAGCAAGGGGTGAGCTGAGAGATGATTCCATTATGCGGACATCACCACTCCTCAGTGTTACTTCAATTGACTGTTTAGCAACAGAAGATGAAGGAGGTGTGATGCATATGCATGGGAACCCTAAGTCACAGACACAGACAATGGCTTATCATTTTCACATGGAATCCTAACAACAGCATCAGCTGAGGCTAGAGAAGTACCACAGAGGGAACCAGTTTTTAAACTGAAGACTTTCATTAATATTCGCATGGTACGTGGGTCACAAAACTGTTGCATCTAAATGTGGACTGGACAGCAGATAGTAGCTCAAAAAAATTTACATCCATACTTGTGCAATCTCTAATTCACTGTACCAGCTGACTATCAGTTACTTATTTCCTTACATGTGTACCATACCGACTGCTTTTGCATGTCACATAAAAAAGGCATGTCAAATGAAAGGCAGACATAATTGATGATACTGACTTGTTAACATACTGTGGCATTTATATACAGCTGTGAATTATACTACAGTAAACAGAATACTCTGCTCCCTGCAGCAGATCACACAGCAGTATCATTCTGGCTTCCTGGTACAGTTTAAAACAATATGTAATCCAACTGATATGCACACATAGTGAGAAATTCATCTTCTAGAAACTGAATTATACAGATGTCTGACCTATCAGAACATGTTTGAAAATAAAGTGAAGCCACAGCTGTGTGTTCAAGCACTCTGATCATCTGTAATACATATCTGATGATGTGTGAAGCACCACTGAGAACCCCTTTCTTCTGCAGTACCACTGTTGGACCATTAATTCCAGTGTAACAACCTTGCAGCAGGATCTCTAATCTCTATTGACAATCTCTCAACTAGGCATCAATCCGTATGTTACCAGATGGGTAGCCAACTGGCTCACTGATAGAACCCACCTAGTCAAAATAGGGGAAGCCACCTCAAGCAGTAGACCCGTATCAAGTGGTGTATCCCAGGGTTCAGTCTTGTTGCCTCTGTTATTTGGGATATACTTTTTTCTGAGGTACAGGCCAAAACCAGTGGGCTATGGCCGACCAAGTTTGCAGATGACTGCAAGTTGCGACATGTCATTCCCCTAGTGACATGAACATCCTCTAAGAGGGTGTCGCCTAAACAAATGACTGGTGCCAAACACATGGCCTCCAGCTGATTACAAAAAAAATGCGTCATAGTCCCCTTTGGGGAGAGAGAGAGAGATGTCCCCACAAAGTAACACATTAATAACAACGTTCTAAGCATGCAGTCAGTCATGAGGCATTTGGGCACCCAGATTGATAGCAGCCTGACTTTTGACCACCATGTTGCTTCCATTGTATGGAAATCTTTCTACATGGCCCATCTCAGAATTAAGGGTGTCTCATCCAGGAACAAGGAGGTCATAAAATCCCTGTATTCTTCACTTATAAAGCCCATTATTGAGTACAACGCCCCATTCGGCATGTACCTCGCAAAGTACATGCAGCAGCTGGAGAGACCACAGAGGTTCCTCACCAGCAGAAACCAGGCCTCCAAAATCTACCATACACAGGCTAAAGGCCTTATCACTCTACTCTGTTTCATACAGACTCTTCAGAGGTGACCTCTGTCCGGCATACAAGGTGATCTTGGACCCCGCCTTGATGGGACTACTGCATATCCACAAGTCAAGCTCCACTCGAGTAACCCGCACACACGGCCTCAACCTGATCTGTGATATCAGTAGGACTTGCTGGCAGGACAGATTTGTGTCCCAGAGACTCCCCCATCTATGGAATAGACTTCCTCTCCATGTTGAGAGAGTACCTCCTTACCCATTTTTAAGTGCAATCTGGATAACTAGATGGGAACTATGGGATTCCACCCATGTCCCTGATGGACAGGGGCATTGGGTGCTGATTTGTCTATGAATGGGCTAAACTCTTGGCTAGGCTTGTAAGGGCCTTAGGG
Source organism: Protopterus annectens (assembly GCF_019279795.1). Taxonomy (NCBI): domain Eukaryota; kingdom Metazoa; phylum Chordata; order Ceratodontiformes; family Protopteridae; genus Protopterus; species Protopterus annectens. Next base: position 792,763,217 of record NC_056751.1, on the reverse strand, counting down.
CCAATAACCTAGTAACGTCCTATGAATCGGATGAGTACTGCTGGGTCCAAGTGATATGACCCTATTTCACGTGTCTATTATTCACCTCCCATTTTCTAATTTGTCTCTGTTCAGTATATATTTTCTAGAAGTTGCCTCCTTTTAGATATTACCATGTTTTATGTTTTTTGTGATGGGAACAAAGATAAGAACTTGTTTAAATATGAATTCTACTGCTTACTCCTTTTACTTTTCATCCACTAGCAAAAACATCCTCCATAAATCATCCCTCACTGATTGTAATCATACTTTTCTGCCTTTTACTGGTTTAATTTCCGTTTAGTGTTAGCTCTGTTTGACATATTTTTAACTTTGTATACTGTATGATAAACCTGCATACTGTTTCTTGCACATATCCTAAATGTAATGTCTATTATAACTCTGTACATAGTCTCCATGCCGTACTGCTTGTAACTTAAAAATGCTAATGTTTTTCATTTTTTTATGTAAATTTGTGGAAGATAAAAAATGGAACTTACAAAGGCTAATGTTTTGATTTTTGTGGTCTACACTGTTGTGGCAGGACAGGTAGCTTACATCCTTCTAAGTTGGGAATTGCTGATTTGAGGGCTCATTGGCTTATTCTAAAAGTGTATTGGTTCTGGTTTGTGCAGTTGTGCTTTGGGCCAGTTATTTTACATTAAGAAGGTTTGTGGTCTGCACTCTTGTGGGAGGAGAGGCTAGATTCTGCCCTTCTGAGCTGGGAATTTCTGGTTAAAAGATTATTGTGCCTGCTTATTTAAACTGTTTCTGAAATTGCTGTAGCATAGACTGGATTCAGGCCTGCTGAATCTAGCTTTGTTTGTATAACTTGAGCACTAATCCAGGCCATCTTTTTTGGAGAAGGTTCCCCTGCATCCTTGTGGCAGGAGTGTGTGGTTAGAACTTCTCCGATTGAAGACTGCTGGAACAGGGCTCAGTTTTGAGCTTTTCACTGGTTAACTGGGTAATTTGTTTAAATCAGTCTGCTCATTTTCTATTGTTATATATATAAAAAAATTGCACTTTATTCATCTGTGTTTACTGTAATTGTATTTTTCCTACTTTATTACCTTATTTTGCTTTTGCTGCCTGTTCTTCAAAGTACTTAATTGCATTTATTCTGCGACATTTATTACTGCTTGTTAGTAGCCTGATTAAATTGTAACCGTTATTCTAAGCCTTTTGGTTAAAGCACTTGGGCTTCAGACCAGGGACAGGTAGGCGTACATCCATCTAAGTTGGGAGTTGCTGATTGAAGTTTAGTGCCTGTTCTAAAAGTGTATTAGTTCTGATTTAAGCACTTGGGCTTTGGGACAGTTATTTTACATCAAGAAGGTGTGGTCTGCACTTTTGTGGGAGGAGACGGTAGATTTTGCCCTTTTGAGCTGGGAGTTGCTGGTTAAAGGCTTATTGTGACTGCTTATTTTAACTGTTTCTTTCTGAAATTGGTACGCCTTGTTTGCTGTAGCATAGATTAGATTCAGACCTGCTGAATCTAGCTTTGTTTGTATAACTTGAGCACTAATCCAGGCCATCCTTTTTGGAGAAGGTTCCCCTGCACCCTAGTAGCAGGAGTGTGCAGTTGGAACTTGTCTGATCGAAGACTGCTGGAATGGGGCTCCGTTTTAGCTTCTATTGTTTAATTGGTTAATTTGTTTAAATCAGTTTGCTCATTCACTACTGCTTATATTAAAAAAAATATATATATTTTTTAGTTCTAGCACTCAAATCTGTTTCTTTGAGCTCAGCACTTGTTCAGGACTCGTAAGCACTAAATAAGCTACAAATTGCTACAGCACTCAACTTTCCTCACTTGTCTAGAGGAAAACAGTTTTTAGTATTTAGACATGCCTGAGTAGGTGCTTATTTATTAATGGTCAGCTCCCGGTGTTTTCTCATGTCTACTTGATGAATCTGGGCATCTTGGGGCAATGCAGCAATTGCCTCATGTACACAGACAACACTCTCCTCCTACTACCCAACACTAAAACCTGTGAGAGATGCACTTGTATGGCCATACTGGAAGCAAAGCTGTCTTCACCCAAGACTGGACTTAGACAGTCAAGAGGAGAAGGTAATCACTTGCACCACATCACACTCCTCACATAGTCCCTCAAAACCTACACCACCAAAACACACACCAACATTTGTGGAGGCTCTCCATAAAAATGTGCCTAAGCAACAGAGTCCTCTAAAGCAGAAATGCAAGCAACCTCCACCCCCCAACACAACCCAAATGACACATAGCCCACAAACTCAGTGTGCCACTCAACCACAGCCCATAAGGCATAACAATGTACCAAACACTGTAGTCATAGGTGACTCTATAGTCAGGCACACTGATGTTCCACTCACCAGGCTAAACAAGGAGAAAGTTACTGTCAGCTGCCTGTCGGGTGCCAGGATCCACCACATAATGCACGCACTCATTTGTACTTGCTGTGGAGTGACCTATGACTCTGTCATTGTCCATGTTGGTGTGAATGATCTGAGACGTACCTCCCTGGACTACATGAAAAGTGACATGGAGGAGCTCTCCAATCTAGTAGCCCTGGCAGGTATGACCCTAGCCCTGAGTACCATCCTGCCATCACCCAGAATGATACCACAGTGCAAGGACAAAATGATTGACTTCAGCAATTGGCTAAGCTTCTGGTGTCATTCTAAGGGGATCCAGTATCTGTCTGCCTGGGATGACATGATAGACAGACCACGATGCTTTGCCAGTGATTGCCTGCACCTGTCGCCCTTGGGATTCCGGATACTGGCTAAGGCTCTTGCCACCCCTATAGTGCCTTTTTTAGGCAAGGTTCAAATGACCACCATAACGGGTACAAGCGAGCAAAATCTGAGGGTAATGCTGCTCAATGCTGGAAGTCTAAACCTCAGAATGCACTCACTTGAGACACTCCTTAAAATGGAGAATATCGACATCTGTGCAGTGACAGAAACCTGGTTCAAGGCTCCAGAGAGCACCCCTGCATTACCAGGCTATAATTCATACCACACCTTTCGGCCACCTAACCTGGACCAAAACATTAAAGGCAGAGGTGTGTCCATATTCATTAAGGATATCCATACCTCCAGGCTAGTTGCTCAGCATAATGCATCCGAGATTATCCAAGTGTAACGAACTCTGGGCAAGACCGCAATCCAAATTGTAGCCTGCTACAGATGCCCCACCATGTCCCAGGATTGCCACTCCTCATTTCTTGATAAACTGGAAAATATTAGGGTACAACCCAACACCCTAATAATGGGCGATTCAACTTCCCCACCATTAACTGGGAAAACTACTCGTGTACCAACTCTATTTTTGCTCAACGTTTTCTGGAATTCATAAATTCCAACGGCTTGGATCAACTCATTCATAGCCCCACCAGGGGCAGCAATAAACTAGACCTGGTCATTACCAACATGGTCGACCGGTGTTCCTCACCAGAGGTCAATTCCTCATTGGTCAGATCCGACCACAGGCTAATCAACCTAGACATCCACATCCTAGCCCCACCCCCAATTAGGGAAACTACTGTAAAAAATTTCTCCAAAGCCAACTTCACGCTTCTTAAGACAGAAGTGGCAAACTTCACGACACCCATGCAGACGGACAATAGAGGTACGACTGCTGAATCCTACACAAATGCACTTTATAAGCACTTACACTACTGCATGGATCGTGCTATCCCTAACAGAACCAAGATCCTATCCTCCAAAAAAATAAAGCCAATCTGGTGGTCCCCTGCCATAAACAAACTCTACAACAGAAGAAACAGTTGCAAGTAAAATCCCATGATTGGAGGAACTCCGTGGTTAGCCTCAGTAAGAAGCTGAGAACCCTCATAAAATCCTCCAAAGCTAGGTACGAAAACAAAATTGCCACTGATTCTAAAGACAGCCACAAAGCATTCTATAGCTATGTCAAGAATCTCAATAGCAACACTGAGATCTGCTCTTGAGTTGCAGCACAATGGCACTAAATATACAGAACCAACTGATATTGCCAACATCCTGGCAGATAGGTTCAGTGCTAACTTTACCGCCCTCTCTCCCCTTAAAGGGCCCATCTCTACTGGAAGAATGCAAAGTTCCTGTAATCATGGCTGCACAGGTAAAGACCACACTCTCCAAAGCCAATAGCACAGCATCCATGGGTCCTGACAGCATCCCAGGCTGCATTCCTACATGAACTACAGAATGAACTGGCACCCCACAGAAGTACCATGTTCAATCATAGCCTCACCTCAGGCTTTGTACACACTGAATAGATCACAGTGACGTTATCCCACTCCACAAAGGGGGAGCCACCACGGATCCTGGTAACTACTGCCCCATTAGCCTGACAAGCCTGGTCTGCAAGGCCATGGAACGTATCATCATGAAACTTATAAACAAAGACATTGGTAATCTCCATACTCCTGGACCCCACCCAGTTTGGGTTTGTAAACGGCAGATCATGTCTTCTAAACCTGATAGACTTCTTTGAAGCAGTCACCAAAGCCGTAGACGAGGGTAAGGTGGTTCACACAACCTATCTAGATCTTGTCAAGGCTTTTGACACCATCCCCCACTCTGGAGTTATAGATACTCACTAAACTAGGCATAAATCCCTATGTCACAAGATGGGTTGTCAACTGGCTCACTGACCGAACCCACACTGTGAAAGTAGCAGACTCCAAATCAGACTTCAGACAAGTGGAGTACCACAGGGTTCAGTCCTGGGTCCTCTCCTGTTAGCCTGTACTTCAGAGAAGTAGATACCAAACACAGAAGGTGTTTGGCTAACTAAGTTCGCAGATGACTGCAAACTAGGAGCCATAATCGAAACTCCTAACAATGTGGACATCCTACAAAAGGGCCTCACCGAGACAGATGCCAAATGCATGGTCATCCCCTTTGGTAAAAACTCTGTACCCATGAACTACCACATAGGTGGTAGTCTACTTAACACCGAAAGTGTGATGAGACCTTGGGACACAGGTGGACAGTAGTCTCTCCTTTGATCACATCGCCACAGTAGTCACATAATCCTTCTACGTGGCACACCTCATTACAAAAGGTTTCTCATCCAGGAAAAAAGAGGTCATTGTTCCCCTCTATTCTTCACTCATTAGACCCATTATAGAGTACAATGCCCCTTTTGGTATGTACCTCACGTGACATCTACAACAACTGGAAAGGCCGCAGAAATACCTCACAAAGAGGATTACCGGCCTCAAACAGATGCCCTACGCAGACTGTCTCAAAAAAACTCCAGCTTTTCTCTGTCGCATATCGCCTACTCAGATGCGATCTCTGCCTAACATACAAAGCTATGTCAAACCCAGAGTTGATGGACATGCTCCACTTAAAGAAATCCCAATCCCTCTGAGCTACAAACTCTAGGGACCTAAACCTTGTCACCACAATAAACAGAACATGCTGGAGGGATAGATTCCTGTCCCAGAGACTTCCCATACTCTGGAACAAACTACCTATCTATATCAAACAAAGCTCCTTATTAGCACTCTTCAAGAAAAATCTTGGGGGTTGGGAGGGTGGCCTAATGGTTAAAGTGTTTGCCTTGCAAGCACAATGTGCAGGGTTAGAGTCTCACAAGGGATAATTGGCTAGGCTTAAAATGGCTCACAAGGGCAGTTAGCTTAGTACTAATCTATGAACCTACTAATCTATGAATCTATCTGTGAACCTATGATTGGATGGGAAATAAGAAATTCACCCTGGGGATAACTTCTGTGGCTCTGCTCGACAGTGGCACAGGAAAATAATTTTCTTGGTGGGCAAAAGCCCAGGGTACCTTTTTGGCTAGGCTTATATAGGCCCTAGGGCCAATAGCCTAGTACCTACCTATGAACCTATTTGTGTAGCTTTTCTCCCCGGATCTCCTCTGAAAAAGGGATATCAGCTCAAATGGACTAATCTGGTTAACAAATGTGAAATAAATTAAAAGATTAAGCTTTGAGTGCACTCTACAAAATATGTATGTGACCCTTATTGGCTGTATGCCTGCCATGAGGGTCAGCAACAATGGGTTCAAATAGCTACTGTCTGGGAGGCGTGTAGTTGTCAATCGTTGGTTACCTTGGATAGATCTGTCAAGTGAATGCCTGACATAAACCAGTGAACCTGCCAAACATAAACTGAGAATTGCTACACAATCAGGTCGGCCTTGCGTCAAGGGGTGCCCTAGGCAAAAGGGTTCCACATTGCACCCCAGCACCACCTGGTGCCCCCATCCTGGTTTATTTACACCATCCAGTTACTGGAGAAGTGGCCGAACTAGAGTGGCGCTCTATGCGGCTGCCTAGTTCTATGCCTAAGGCTGGCTGTGTACACAATGTTGGTTTGCTCACAGGAGCAACTTGGAAGTGGATGACATGATGGTAAGGGGGAGACTGCATATCTGACCTATCCAGAAGACAAGATGGAAGTACAGTTCAGCCAAGCTGCTTTGCTTGGGATACAGTGTCTACTAGTCAGAAAGAGGTCAGGACAGAAATGGTGTTGAAGTGTTGGTGAGAGAGTCATCCAAAGGCATTGAGCAACATCAGCTAAATTAGTGACAGACTAACGGCAGTCATACTCCAGTGTAATGAAAGGGCAGTATTCCATAACCTCAGCATATGACCCACAGCAAGGTTGTGATACTAATGAAAGGAATTCATTCAGAAAGTGGTTGCAGAACCTACTATAGACAGCAGGGACAACATGAATTGGTGTTGATAATGGGTGACTTGAATGAACATGGTTTAAAGATGCAGAAAGCACCCTTGCACTCCCTGGCTACAACTCATCCCATACCTTTTGGCCCCAGAATATGTCTGGAAACTCCAGAAGTGGTGGTGTCTCCATATTCATAAAGGATACACACACCTCCAGACTGGTAGCTCAGCATAGTTACAATTAACACTGGGTAAAACAGTGATATAAGTCATAGCCTGCTACAGAACCCCAACCATGTCCCTCAACTCTGTCCAACTTCCTAAGCAACCTGGAATCTATCAAGGTCCAGCCCAATACCCTCATACTGGGTGGTTTCCATCAACTGGGAAAACTATTCTAGTACCAATGCTCAGGCCCAATGCTTCTGGAATTTATCAGTTCCAATGCCCTGGACCAGCTCATTCTGACCCACACTAGAGGAAGCAACATCCTCGACCTGGTTATCACCAACATTGGAGACCGCTGCTCCACACCTATATTCAACTCCTCCCTGGTTAAATCTGATCACAAACTGATCACTATGGAATTCTCCATCTCACTCACCCCCCTCCCCAAAAAAACTTCTCCAAAACTGACTTTGGGCTCCTAAAATCAGAGGTGGCTAAATTCTTGGCACCCAAGCCAATGGAGAATAACTCCATGACTGCTGAAACATACACCAATTCTCTGTACAAGCACATACACACATGCATGGATCTCGCCATACCAAATAGAACCAATACACTTTCCTCCAAAAAAGGAAGCCAATCTGGGGGTCCCCAGCCATCAATAAAATATACAACAGAAGGAAGAAACTGTTGCAGAAAAAATTAAGTCACAGGAATGGAAAAACTCTCACATCAGACTCAACCAAAGTTTGAAATCCCCTATCAAATCTTCTAAAGCCAGCTATGAAGGCAGAATTGCAGCTGACACTAAAAACAACCACAAAGCCTTCTATAGCTAAATCAAGAACTTCCAAGGCAATACCCAGATATGCTACGAGTTCTTGCATAATGGTACCTCTTTTATACCGAGCCAACAGATATAGCCAACATGCTGGGAGACAGATTCAGTGCCAACTTCACCCCCCCCCAAAGGCCCTATGACAATACCAGAAGAAAGCCTGGTACTCACCATTTCTGCAACACAAGTAAAAGCTGCATTGTCCAAAGCCAAGAATACAGCATCCATGGGACCTGATAATATCCCTGGTTGCAGCCTACATGAACTACAAAATGAACTGGCACCACACTTGTGCACCCTGT
>NC_056751.1:792721061-792754729 GCF_019279795.1 Protopterus annectens | reverse complement strand
GGGGGTGGGTTTTGGAGTTTCCTTTTTTTTCCTAGTATGTTTTTGTGTGTTTATGTGTTTGGTTTGCTGTTGTGGTAGGTCTATGTGAGACTGGAATTGTAGTGAGTGTGGTTTCCTTCTCCTCCTGACTGGTTACGCCAGTACTGAGTTGAGAGAGCTTAGCCTCCAGTTTGGCTATATGGTTGCTCCCAGATTCACCAGCTGGACCAGAGAGGAGATTGACAACTGACCTTTTGGACATGCTAGAATAGTATTGGGAATTCCTTTATAATTGAAAAAAAGGGCCAATGGGGAACAAGGTACTCAAGGGGAGTTTGTGAGGGTGTAGTGCTTTTAATTTTTTAGTGCTGACTTATATAATTGCTTTAGTGAGCAAGTGCCAGGTAACTTAAATGCAATGTGTTACAGGTAACTTAAATGCAAAAACGACAAACAGTAACTTTCTTTCAAGTGAAACAAGGAAATAAGTACAGTAAGCAATGCAGATATCACTAGGGATCCACAGAAGCTGAAAAGCTGCTTTAAGTGGAATTAGCATTTCAGGGAAATAACAAGCAAACAAACAAGCATACAAACAAAGCTAGATTCAGCAGGCCTGGATCTAGTCTATGCTGCAGCAAACAAGGTGTACCAATTTCAGTAAGAAACAGTTCAAATATGCAGGCACTATAAGCCTTTAACCAGAAATTCCCAGCTCAGAAGGGCAGAGTCCAGCCTCTCCTCCCACAAGAGTGCAGACCACGAACCCTCTTAATGTAAAATAACTGGCCTGAATCCCAAGTGCTTAAACCAGAATTAATACAATTTTAGAATAACAGACACTGAGCCCTCAATCAGCAGTTCCCAACTTAGAAGGATGTAAGCTACCTGTTCTGCCACTACAGTGCAGACCACAAACCTTCTTAATGTAAAACAACTGGTCTGAAGCCCAATTTTAGGTTTGCATCAGTGATGACTCCCAATAATTATGTATATGTGTAACTTACATTAATATTAAAGGGTAACTGTGAAAAGTCTTTGGATGTTACTCAGCCACGATTCTGCTTAAGAGAAGTATTTTTGTGTTATTAACTGCAGTTGTGACAAATTAGGGCAGTACAAATCAAGGCTGTATCACCAGCACATTGCACTAGTGTAGCTTGTTTTGCAGCAGGTAAAACAACATTCATAAATATGTTAAACATAGGCCAAGTACAGAGCCTTGGGGCTCATCCACAGTGAGAGCCAGAAAAGGGGAATATTTCACGTGTCATTTTATGAATTGGCATCTACTAGATAAATTAGCTTTGGAACCAAGCAAATGTAGTATTAGAGAGTCTTAGGTGGGAGAATTTATACAGCAGTTTTTGGTGGGAGATAGTCAAAAACTTAGGATAGATTCATAGATTAGTATTAGGCAAATTGCCCATGTGGGCCATTTTAAGACTAGCCAATTAATTTATGTAAGAATCAAACCCTGCAACTTGTGTTTGTAAGACAAATATGTTAACCATTATGGCAACCTCCCTCTGGTGATAGGTCTAGAAACAGAGTCGAAGCTAGGTTACCCTTGCTTCTGTAGTGATTAATGAAGTTGAGGAATTTAAGCAGCGTAACATTTGTGCAGTGGTTAGGATGGAAGCCATGCTCTATGGGAGAGAGAAGGGTTTTATCTAAGAGATATTTTAAACATGGATTGTTTACATATTTTTCAATAATTTTTGGTAGTGTAGTAAGAATGGCAATGAATCTGTAGTTGGACAAATCTGTGGATTTTTCACCTTTCTGTATAGGTAAGATGTAGGATTGTTTCCAGACTTCTGGGACAAATGTCTTCTGTATGGATCTATCCAACAGGATGGAGACGGGATATGCAAGGGCACTGCTGGGAAGTTTAACATATAGACAATGGAATTTGTCTTCTGCTAGCATAGCATGTTTTAACTTTAACAGATATTTTTGATGTTAGAGTTTGGAATGGGTTCAAAGGAAAAAGAGCTACTTAGAATCTGTTGTAGTGAGAGTCTGTGGTAAGTTGATACTATTGTATTTGACAGGACATGTTGCAGTTTGTATGAAATGTGTTGAAGTTGGAGGCTATATCGTCATTGTTTTGAGCTGAACATGAGTTGGATTTGGACACTTTGTCTGGTTTGTGGAGGTTTACTGTTGTCTAGAAATTCTTAGGATTCTGCTGGTGATTATGTTGTCATTTAAGACAGTTGTCAGATTTTATGAGGGGTTTTGTAAGTTTGCATAAGTGTTGCTGATAAAGTTATGAGGGTTTTAGAAGTGCCCCATGCTTTCCAGATTGCATCTCTTTTTCTCATTGTTTAGTTTTTAGAATAAGCCAAGGGACAGAATGTTTTTTAGCTCTTTTCTTTCTCAGTAGGACTTACTCAGTGAGCATACTAAGAAAAAATGAATTAACCTGGTTGATAGCTTCACCTAAAGGGAGCTGTTTCAGGAAGTTCTCTTTAATGAATTGTAAGTTAGAAATAAATGCATCGTTACTGCAATTGTACAGGTTCCTTACTAAATTAAAGTGCTTACCTTTTGGAGAGGTGGTTAGTATTCTGATTGCTGTATTAGGGTGATAATTACTAACTATATCAAGAAGAATAGTAGTTTTAGTTATGCTATTGGGGTGGGAGGTTAGAAGCCAGATAAGGGTCATGCATGTGTTTGTGTGCTTGTTATATCCGGCTGGGAAGTCAATGAGTTGGGTGAAAAAGCAGAGATTAATAGAAACTGAATGGCAGTTGTAGTCATTTGCTTACCTATTAATTTTAGTGTCACCTAGAATTAAGGTTTCTTGAGGGATGTTTGATGATGCCCATCAAACGGAAGGGTAAAGGGTGCAGAGTAGAAAGAACAAATGTCTGGAGGTGGGGGTGGCTGGGGAATTGGGATGGGGAGGAAACGAAAGTATAACTCGTGATTAACCAAGAGATAATTATTTAGTGTATACGAGAGTGATGGCAGTAAACTGGCCTAATGCATAAAAATAAAGTAAGAGTGTTTACAAAAAGAGTGAGTAATTTAAAAGTATGTCAGACTCCTTTGTGAACTGCAAGACACTACAAAATTACATAAGTAATATCATTAGCAAAGTCACAAGAATCCAACTACAGTACTTGTAAATTACAAAGAAGCAGGACAGTACTTAAATAGAGCTTCCTTGCAGTTGCTGTATACAGCAAACGCTGTGATTCTCCCAGCCAAGTAAAGAATAAATGCAATAACTGTATACACACAGTGTATTAGTTTTGAAGATTAACATAGCTCAAGGATAAGTACACACCTGAAGGCAATAGCTGATATTCTTTATGGAAGTCTCTCTACTATGACCAGGAGAACTAATAGCCGGTATGTGCCTGGTTAGTGCAGACAGATTCTGCTGAACACTGCACGGCACAAGCTGGGGAAGGGCTAGAACTGTCAGTGTAATGCAAGTATTTACACACTAGTCTCCTGAGAAGCTATGTAGCCTCAATGTCATAGAACTTATGAGAATTTTTTTTTTTTCGACAGGAGTATCAGGATTGCGGGTACAGAAGCAGCATACCATAGCAGTCTGTTGTATAGTAGTCTCACTGGGCTGCATGTGCTGGTGAACGGTTCAGTCTCTGACCTAGTAATGCTTGTATGTGATTTAATAGGTGCTGTGTTATCTGGCTCCTCCACCATGGATAACAGCCTGCCTGATATCGGGAAACTGTCCAGGCCCAGTGATGATGGCAGACATATCCTGGCACAGTCAGGGAGTCAAAGAATCACAGGTGGACTTTGATAATCTGACCGATTCATCCCAAACAAGCTCCTATACCTGTGCAACCCACCCCATGGACTCAGGATGTCACCTACAGACAGGATGAGGCCAACACAGCTGCCAAGAGAGCAGCCTCATCTGCCAATTAAATTCAGTGAGAAGATTATCTCAGTGGCTGGTGTGCTGATCAGTAAGCACACTATGGGTACCACCCCCACTATAGAAAGGCAGAATAGGAAGCTTGTATGCTGAAGGTGCCCCTTTGTAGCCACCAGTCATGGCTACCAGGCTACCACTCTTCCCATGGATGGTCCACCTCTACCTCGAGTGGGGAAGCCCACCATCAGAGGAGGAGGGCATGGTCTAGGACCCATAGTGCCACCACCACCACATCTCCATCCATCACTGAGGGCATTGCATGGAATTGTGGACACAAACACGGACAGAATGTTCATGCTGAGACCAACCATAGGATGTCCCACCATTCACACTCACAAATTACTCCAACCTCTTCCATGTTATGAATCATGTCTTTCACATTCCCAGGAGATGTTATACATGTGGACAGGAACATGTATGGCAAGTAAATAAATCATAGTGCTGGATTGCCTGCTGGAGCTTTGTCCATGCACAACCACAACCACACATACACGCACACACACACGCGCATATATATACACAAACAGACACACACAAACACACATCTGCACTGCCAATCATTGCCCACTCACAAGACAATGGCAACACTACTCCCTCCCAGGCCAGTCTCTCTGCTTCCTCTCATTCACCTGCTTATTTCTCAAATAATCACATGCAGTGTAATCCCCCTCACTGCCACCCTACACACACTTCCCATTGTTGACACCTCTCACCTATGTATATGATAACTGTGCCCTGCCCTCAGTACTGTGTTACAAGGACAGCTTCAGTGTGATAGTGTGGCCAGTGCATGCATGGTCTTTCAATGACTTGATATAGTACTGCATACATCACTTTCACTGTTAAATACTATGTATATTTTGGCCCATAAACATGAACTAGTTGCTGCCTCTTAGTCAGTGCCATGAAGTAATGTGCTCATCTCTATCTTACATAGTCATCCCCTACTGTCAGCTCCTCCAGAGGTTCCTCATCAGATACCTCTCCTTCACAGGCTCCTCCCCTCTGCAGGCTCCTCCGCAGGCACCTCTCCTTCACGGGGTCCTCCCCTGCTGTCTGCTTCTCCACAGGCTCCTCATCAGGTAACTCCTCCTTTACATGCTCCTCCCCTGCTGTTTGCTCCTCCGCAGGCTCCTCATCAGGTACCTCCTCCTTCACAGGCTCCTCCCCTGCTGTCAGGTCCTTCAAATGCTCAACATCAGGCATCTCCTCCTACACTGGTTCCTCCCCTGTGGACAGCTTCTCAAAAAGCTTATCAGACATTCTGTCCACTGCTGACTTCAAGACTTCTTCCCCCCAAATGTTTCTGCTCTGCTGTAACTGTTTGCATATTAACATGCTGAGTAATGCTAAACACACATAGTAAATACTTTACTATATATGTTCCAGGTCATAATGCAGTATACTACCAGATATATCCAGACAGTGGAAGCAGGCCTTTAACAGAACAAACACACCCTTGATAATAACTCGAGTCCATGACAGGGCAGTGCTGTACATATTCTCTTCCCTGACCTCAGGGTATCTAACTGGTGCTATTAACTATGACTCAAGAGCACTTTCAATTGCTAATAAGATGCCCCCTGTGGAAAATCACCTGCATAAACTAATGAAAAATTACCAGATGTGGGAGTTTGACACATTATCTGAGTGGCCTATAGACACACTGCATATTATATGTGCATTACAAACCACCTGACAGTTGATGAAGTGGAACCCCTTATAGTCCCCAGATGGAGCCTTTATTGCAATGTACATGCAGTTAGTGGTTCCAGTACCTCAGGGAACTGGGCTATGTCAAAAAATGATAGCATGGTGTTGTTTGTTCCCTCTATGGTGCATGTGAACCACATAGGCTCCACCTACACGCTGTAGCATGAGTCTGAGAAACTGATAAGAGTATTCTTGTGGCAGATGCCTGAGATATCCAGGCTGTATCCCCCGTTAGTCACTGTAAGATCCCTGTAGCTAAAATTCTAAAAGCCACATACATCTTGGTGTCCACAGAAGAGGTACCCCACACAACCCACAGGCCTGCATTTTAGGATGACGCATCTTGACCTGCTCCTGCATGCTGACTCCATGCACATGGCAGTGGTCCATTACTTCTGTGTCATGGAGTGCTTGGTATGTTAGGCACTGAAGGATGACATGGCAGCACCAAGGGAAATGATTCGCTCCTCTATGACTACCTGCACCGGCAACAGCCGCTTGCATATACATATTGACTAATGCAGCAGCTACCCTGTACATCTTTGCACTGTCTCTCCCCCATTACTCCCAGAATGCAGAATTCCACAGTTTCAATGTAGCGGCTAAAGAAACAGTACTCTAAAATGCTTTAAAGTTCACTTTGCTCTTTCTCTTACTAGAAGCAAAAGAATAGCAGCTCTAGTCCCAAGCTGCTTCCAGAGAAGTAGTACTAACCTAGACGTTTATGTGTTCAGTACACTTAGTATTTATTGTCTATTCTTAGCTGGAAGCAACAGAAAGCCAAGCTGCACAAAGGCAAAACTGCAAGCAGAGTACTGAGTGACATCACATGCACACTACGCTATCAAACCAACAGTAACCAATATCCCTCTGCTGTCTCTTTCATCAGAAGCAAAGCAGGCTTTCCAGTGACTGGTAATCTCCAGGAATGCTAGGAAATAATGTCCCTCTACTCCTTCTCTCACCAGAAGCAAATGAGAAACAAGAATCCCTTGCTGAATCCTGAGAAGCAGTTTCTAGGCTCAGCAGAGATTGGTATTCTAGTTCAAGATGTTACAGATTTTAAAAGTTAAAATGGGAAAAGGATTAATACTCTGAAATTTGTAGGGTGTACTAAAGCAAGTGGGATGGTATGAAAAAAATAAGTTATGTACTCACCATAACGTTCCATCTGAGTAGTTATACTTCATTTTTCTGCAACCTGTGAGTATACGGATCCATATTGGATCCAAGCCGGCAACTTTTATTCCAGCATCTGCTCCAAGCTCCTCCCCCTACCCATAATACACCACCATCTCCTATCTTCCCCTTAGATCGAGTTTGCTGCAACTCTACACATTAGCAACTCAACTAAATAAAACTAACATGTTTATTCACATGAAAAGGTCAGAGGGACGGAGGGTGGGAAGGTTGCAGAAAAATAAAGTATAACTACTCTGATGGAACGTTATGGTGAGTACATAACTTCTTTACCTGTTAACTTCATTTTATCTGCAACCTGTGGGACAGAGTCTCCAGCTACTCAACAAATCCTGAGAGGCCCTCATGGAAGGATTTTCCTGAGCACCGCAGAGCCAAAGGATGCTCTCCCTCTGGAAATCAGATCTAACTTGCAACGGGAGATGAAAGTATGAGAATTCACCCATGTTGCTGCTGCGCAAATGTCATCCAAAGGAACCCTTGACCAAAAGGCAGCGGAAGTCGCCATGGACCTGGTACAGTGAGATTTAATCAGACCAGGAGGAGACAAACCTCTGGCTTCGTAAATGTGCAGAATGCAAAGAGTGATCCATCTGGCTAAAGAAACCTTGGAAATGGCCTTGCCCAAATGAGGTTTGGAAAATGAGACAAATAATTTATTGGGCTTACGGAAGGATTGTGTTCTATGAAGGTAGAAACGAAGTTGTCTATGAACGTCTAACAAATGAAGTTTATATTCCCCTTTGTTCTGAAAACTTGGAAAGAAAACAGGTAGATTAATTGTTTGGTTTATGTTTGATTGAGATGCCACTTTTGGTAGAAATGAAGGATTTGTCCGGAGAGAGACCCTGTCCTTAAGACCAAATAGAGAGGAACGGCAGACAAAGCCTGCAGCTCAGAGACCCTCCTAGCCAATGTAATAGCCACTAGGAAGGCTGTCTTCCAAGACAAAAACTTTAGATCCACTGATGCAGCAGGTTCAAAAGGAGGAGATACTAAAGACTGGAGAACCAAAGTGAGATCCCAAGGAGGAACCAAATCTTTGATGGGGGGACGCAGAAGGAAGGTGCCTTTTAGAAAAGCTTTACATAGCCTAGAAGAAGCGAGTGCAATCTTATTTTCACCTGCATGAAAATTAGAAATGGCTGCCAGCTGTACTTTCACCATGGAGGAGCTGGCTCCTTGCTGAAAAATACTAGTTAAGAATTCCAACACCGCTGGAACAGGGGCTGTAAATGGATCCAGGTTTCCCTGAGAGGCCCAGACAGAGAAACGTCTCTATTTACTGTGATAGACCATCCTAGTGGAATCTTTAAGAGAAGCTGCTAGTATAGATTTTATCGGGGATGAAAGACCGGGAGTCCTGGCAATCAAGGGAACTGGAGCAACCAAGCTGTCAGCATTAGACTGTCCAGATTGGGAGGATAAGCACCCGAAGGATGAGAGATTAGATCCGGGCAGGGATCCAGAATCCCTGGAAGTGCTAGGAGATGAGACCCAAAGGAAGGGGAACCAAACTTGACGGGGCCAGAATGGCGCAATGAGGATCACTATGCACCCCAGTCGACAGGCTTTCTGAAGAAACTTCGACATGAGCGGTAAGGATGGGTACACATACAGTAACATGGGGGGCCAAATATGGACTAGGCATCTCTGGGGACATCTCTTGATGAGGGAATCAGAGCGAAGAACTCACTGCACTTCACGCTGGAAGGAGAAGCGAAGAGATCGCAGCAAGGCTGTCCCCATGCAAGTAATATCTCCTCTGCTACTGACTGTTTCAGAGACCACTCATATGGCATCAGAATAGCCCGACTCAATCTGTCTGCTAAAATGTTGGAGTGCGTTGCAATCAGAAACCGACCGGTGGAAATTGCCCACTCCCACACTCTCATGGCCTCGCGACACAGAGGATAAGATCTGGTTCCTCCCTGCTTGTTGATATACCAGACAACAGACATGTTGCCTGACTGAATTGCAATCGTACCCACAGGAAGGACAGTGTGGAAGGCTTTCAGCGCTAAAAGCACTGCCCTCAACCCTCACCTCTAGAAAATTTGTGTGCAACTTGGTGTCTATATGGGACCAGGTGCCTTGGACTGTCCTTCCCAGTGTCCCCCCCCACCCGAATTGGGAGGCGTCCATGGTCATTGTTGCTTGGCCTGGAGATGACACGAAAGGGCGTCCCGCTGGAGCCTCCGGTGAAAGGAGCCACCAAAGGAGAGACGTCCTGCAGGTGTCACTGAGCCTGATCGGAAAATCCATGGGCAGGTCTAGCCAAGACCATTGGACAGCTAGAGTCTATTGAAGGACCCGCATATGGAGGCGTGCACATGGGAGAATAGAAATCAAGGCAGCCATGGAGTCCATCGCTCGCCTTTGGAAATGTGAGGTTCATGATTAGAACGATATGGTACCTGAGGTGTGAGATCCTGTCTGGTGTTAAAACTTTTTGCTGCAAAGTGTCTAGCCATGCCCCGATGAAGTCTAGAACTTGCACTGGTTGCAAAAGGGATTTGTGAACACTGACTGTAATACCCAGCTGATCTGCCAGGAGGAGAAAGTAGTTTCGGGCCAGACACAGAAGACGCTTGGTGGACGCAGTGAAGAGCCAGTCATCCAGGTAAGGAAATACCTGAATTCCGTGAAGCCTCAGGTGAGCTGCTACTACTGGCACTACCTTGGTGAACACCCTGGAGCTGTGGTGAGACCAAAGGGTAGAGCTCTGAACTGGATGTGACTGGCTCCCAGCCGGAATCGAAGAAATCCCCTGGAGCATCTGTGGTCCTTGAAATGGTAGTAAGCATCCTGGGGGTCTAACGAGCACATCCAGTCGTACTCTCGAAGATAAGGTAGAATGGACTGTAGGGTGACCATCTGGAACTTTTGTTTGGCGACAGACAGGTTCAATCTTGACAGGTCCAAAATGAGCCTGAGGTCCCCAGTCTTTTTTGGCACTAAAAAGAACCTGGAGTAAACACCTAATCCGGTCTGGTCGAGGGGGACCGGTTCGATGGTTCGTTTGTGAAGCAGCTTTGAAACCTCTAGAGCTGCGGCCTCCATGTGAGCGGGTGGGACATCCGGGAGGCGTCTTGTAGCACTTGGCGGGGTAATAAATAGGATAGTGTAGCCTCTGGATATTATTTGTAGCACCCAATGATCTGCAGTTATGGACTCCCATTCCGCTGGGTGCAATGATAATCTCTCCCCGACTGCTTCCAGAGTAGGACAGTCGAGCAACCCTCAGGGCTGCTGAGTGGGCCTGTCAGAAAAAGGCTCCCTAGACCCAAAGTTCCTGGGACCCCCTCTACCTCTGGGTTAGTGTTGATCCTTTCCCCCTCTGCCTCTGGAGGAAGAGTTGTCCTGAAACTCCTGGGAAAACTGTGATTTCTGGAACCACATCTTCTTTTGCCCTCTTTGGTTCCTAGAAAAAGACTGCTGAGGGTTAGAGAAGCGGATCCTGATGGCAGACAAAGTCTTACCGTCTTTTTCACTCTGGACAAGAGTGTCACGTACTGTCTTCCCGAAAAGGGAGAAACCGTCATAGGGAGCTTTAGTAAATGACGCCTTGAAAGGGTCTGCAAACTAACAACTTGAGCCAGGTGTGACGCCTCATGGGTACGCTTGTCCCAGCCGCCCTAGCTGCTCCTTCTGTTGCGTGGAAAGGAGATGCATGGATGTGTTTGATACCGACTTCAGAGTCGACATTTTAGCTGAGAACAGTTGTTTGTCCTGTTGTGATAAAGACTTTGGGGGAGACTCAGTGAATTCCGAGACAAGGTCTCACTGCAGTCATATCACATGTGCCAAATGGTTCAGCGCATGGATGGAAAAGGTCGCTGACAAGTAAACACACTTCCCAAACCTATCCACCTACCTAGACTCCTTTTCCAGAGGGTGGACTGAGGAACTCTCTTGCTCCAGTTCCTTCTTGGTGGCTGCTGCGACCACCATAGCGTCAACGGGGGCTCCTTCAGACCAAGGTTGTCTGTCCATGGAAGGAGAAATAATCTTGTCAGGGCATTTGGGGATGGACTCTACGGTGTCAGGCTCCTTCCATGCCCGTGTGGTGATAAGGTCCACCAAGGGGTCCGCTGGGGGGACACCCAGGAAGTAGATGGGCCCATACCAAAGGCATCCAGGAACATGGACTTATCAGTAGAAGGTTTTGGGGCTGACCAACTTCCCCTCTATCGGAGGATCTCCATGATACCTCCGAAGGAGACATCTTCGGGAGGTGACCTGGGAGGGCCTTCTCCTTCATCTAATTCCGTGTCCGTAGTGAGGGACTCAGGGGAGTCCAAGTGCCTCCTTTTGCACTTGCGCTTATGGGGGCCCTCTTCAGTGGGACTCTCTGAAGAGGACTCGTGAGCCGAGGGAGGTTCCTTGAGGGGAATAGCCTGGGGCTCATCTGGCATGGGCTGTCCCTGAGACAGGATGAAGGGAGTTGTCGCCAAATCCAGTGGAGTCTGGGTGGAATCCGAGGAGATGGGCTGAGGTCTCAATCCTTGGGAGAGGACCCTCTTCACCACTTTGAATGCTGAAGGAGAGCGTACCTCCTTGGCACCCAGCAAGGAAGAAGCTCTCCCCGGGTCTGAAGCAAGGATAGAAGCTGAAGCGAGGGTAGCCTGAGGTCCAAGGAAATGGTTCGGATCCGAAAAGGTAGGAGCCGAAGATGGATCCATTCCCTCAGGTCCAACTCCCTGTCCACAGCTCCGAGAGTCGCTTGGATCTGAACTGGCCGGATCCAAGGAACAAGAGGTAACAGCCAGAGTCGAGGTTGGTGGAACCGTCGGCACCAAGCTACCAGCTCCAAAGAGTCTCGAATCCAAAAACCCTGAAGCAGCCACACGGATCGGGGAAGAAGAGATGGGGCGGGAAAAAAGGCATGCAGGTCCCCTCTCCAGAGGGAGAGGGGCCTGGCAAGACTCCCATCTGTATTTGGGTCTGAATGAATCTCCACATCATCCTGTCCATGTCCAAGTCTGATAGGCTCCAAGTCAATCTCGGAGAGGTGACCAACTCGGATCTGGCTGGTCTGTGCAGTAAGGGTGAGGAAGGCCTCGGATCAGAAGACTTCAATGGCTCTGGCAAGAAATGGGGTAATCGGAGCCTGGGAGAAGCTGGCCTCAAAGTCTTGGATGGAAGAGTAGGGAAGGATTCCCTGTCCGGAGACCTCTTGCGTGGCCTTTCCCTCTTCCTCTCTTTATCCTCTTTGCGCTTTTCTCTGTCTTTTTCTTTCTCTCTCTTTTCTTTATCTTTGCCTCCCCCAACAAGCGGGAGTTTGAGTCCCTGTCTGTGTGGGTGGTTGGGCGGGAGTACCTGAGACCGAGACCTTGGCAGAATCCAGCATAGATACAGGGAGAAGACCCTTGGCAACTAACTTGGTCTTCCTGTCCCTGAGGGCCCTTGGGTTAAAGCCTGCACAGACAGAATACTGTGTTGATAAATGGGGCACTCCCAAACATATTACACACAGAGTGTGACCATCAGCCAGTGAGAGCTTTTTTGAAAACTGACTTAAGCTGATCAGCCACAGTCTCACACTAACAGCCACTCCCTACAGAGAACACACACTAACACACACTGATGGGAAGTGGGCCTAAAACTATTTTCAGCAATAAAAAACTTTTTTTTTGAGCTATACCAATGAACAGAGTACACTAAAGGAGGGAGGAAGGGAAAACTAACTACCACTTGCACACAAAAACAAATTTAACCTACTTACTTATCCCTGAAGCTCAGAGCAAAGGAGAACATGATGCTTGCTATGGCGTGGCAAATGAGATCTGAGGGAAGATAGGAGATGGTGGTGTATTATGGGTAGAGAGAGGAGCTTGGAGCAGATGCTAGAAAAAAAGTTGCTGGATCAGATCCGATATGGATCCATATAACCAGATCAGAAGATAACTCAAGCTTTAAACAGTCTAAGGGGAGGGTCTTCCCAACTGATTTCTCAGTGTCTAGTAAATAAGCAGATGGGATGAGACTGAAAGGAGTATCAAAAGTCAAATTTATAGCAGGGGCAGGCAGCTTTAAAGCCATCAAGTTTAAAAGCACAATATGGATGGGTGGGAAAATCATATGCAGTCAGACAGCAGTAGAGTCCCACAGCACTTCAGCTAATTAGTGAATGGAAAAGGAATTATTTTACAACTGACAAAAGCCAAGAACTTTTAAAACTCTAAAAAGAAAAAAGAAACACTGAGGTAAAATAAATTAAAAATAAAACAAACTGCAACATAACAGCAAAAAATGAATGAATACATAAATAAGTATCCAAACCTTAAATGAATAAATCCAATATAAAATCAAATGCCGACAATCAAAAACAAAATCAAGACAGGCAGCTGAATGTTCTGACTGAAAGCTACCTGGGTGCCCAAGTCCCTCACAACTGACTGCATGCTTAGTACATTATTATTAATGGGATAATTATTGGGGATGCCATTTTCTCCAAAGGGGATAATGATGCATTTCTTGGCATTCAGTTTGAGGCCATGCTACTGGCACCAGTCTTTAGTTTGCGTAAGGCCCTCTTGGAGGATGCCCACATCACTAGGGGAATTTAAGACAATAGTATGACAATTCAGTGCCTGGCATTACTGATTGACTGCAATCCTCTGTGATTTACTAGAAACATCACAACATTTTATATGGGACAGGGCAATAACATCAGTCAAAATGATGGACAATTGGAGTATGGAGCACAGAGTAAAGCCACAAAGTACCAGTCCTAACAATGCTCTTGCTAAGAATTCTGACTTTCTACAGCAGCCTGTAAAAAAATCTTGTTTTGTTCTCCCTGTTTGTCTTTCTGCAGAGTACATTGCTGCTGTTATGTTTCATGTTTCACATTTAATTCAGAGTCGATTAGAGTGATTTTCTTTTCAGTGTTGCAATGCATTATTTATTGAGTAAGCTATGCATGTTGCTGCTCATATAAATTATCAACTCCCCTAGAAGCAGTGCATCATAACAATATTTTGTGTGTCTGTAAGTCCGTGCATGTGCACAGAGACAGATTATAATAGCGGCAGAATGGATAGTCACCTTGGGCCTATGGCCAGCCAAGAAAATCATTTTATTTTAAAGGATTTAGCTATGTTCAGCACCAATAACTTATTTTAATTAGCTTTTGTGTTAAACATAATCTAGTTACAAAAACACTAAATGACAGACACCATAATTACTTACCTTTATATACCTTTATTTTTTTAATACAATAGCATTGCCATGGATGAAAGCAACTTAC
The DNA here is from genome assembly GCF_019279795.1 of Protopterus annectens. Classification (NCBI taxonomy): domain Eukaryota; kingdom Metazoa; phylum Chordata; order Ceratodontiformes; family Protopteridae; genus Protopterus; species Protopterus annectens. The sequence continues at coordinate 792,740,651 of NC_056751.1, read as the reverse complement.
CTTGCTTAGTTTAAGGTTTGACATTAAAATAGTGTATATTTGTGAAAATAAACTGAAATAATTATTTTTTTGTACTATACTGACAAGAAACCAGATGGTAAGGAGTGACATGCTATGGATGAAAGCAATTTGCCCTCTTTATTTGCTCTGGAATTAACTGCAATATTTAATCTATCAATCTCTCTTTGTAATATGCTGGCAAGCTGTGAATTAAAGAAACTTCTTGTTTGCTCAGTTTACATTACATTTTTTTCCAGGGTTATTGTGTATTGGTATGAAATAAACTAGAATATTTAATCTCTGGGTACTGTTTTGGGGAAGAATAATTGCAACTGTTCCTAATTTTGCAGAAAGTTGCTGACCTTGTCCCAATTTGTTTTTCTTCTTACCTCATAAAGATTGTGGTTTTCTGGTAAACTGTTGAGGATTGCAGTCACTAACTAATGACATTGAGTTCCAGATTTCTTGTTCTTCAGAAAGTACATGCTAATGTAAAAAAAAAGAAGTTATGGACTCACCATAATGTTCCATCTGAGTTGTCCATCTTCATTTATCCTTGACCAATGGGTTCGGTTCCGAGAATCGGAACTGTCTCAGCCATTTTCATAGCTTGCGCAGGCCAAAAACTCTGAGCTTCAACCCTACCCACAATGCATCTCTCCTAGTTACCTCAGATCGAGTTTGCAGATTAGAGCTAAACAGACATAAGAACAGGAGGCCTGATGAAAATCATATCTGCTATGTAAAGCTAGTCAAACAATGAGGTATGTGAACTATTCTTTCCACCAAAGGACATTAGAAAGGCTAGGGGAAGGAGGGAAGTCAAGGATAAATGAAGATGGACAACTCAGATGGAACGTTACGGTGAGTATATAACTTCTTTACCTGAAGTTGTCAATCTTCATTTTATCCTTGACCAATGGGACAGAGTCCCCAGCTACCTTATGTCTTGGGCAGACTCAAGGAAGGACATTCCTGAGCACCACTGAACCAAAGATGCTCTTCCGTTGGAGACCAGGTCCAATTTGTAATAAGTAATAAAGGTATGAGGGTAAGCCCAAGCTGCTGCTGCACAATTGTCATCCATGGAAGTTTGAGATTGAAAAAACGCTGATGTAGCCATAGAACTTGTAGAGCGAGTCTTTACAGGTCTAGGCCAATCAATTTTCTTTTTGTCATAAATAATGGATATACAGTGGTTTTAGCCATCTGGCCAAGGTTACTTTGCTGACTGGTTTGACAATTTTGGCACTTGAGAAGGAAACAAACAATTGGTCTGATTTTTGAATATCTTTTGTTCTATGCAGGTAAAAACATAATTGTATGTAAAGGCATATTTCCTTTATTAGAACATTTGGGAAAGAATACTGGCAGATTAATAGTCTGCTTAATATTAGTGTCCAATACTACCTTGGAAAGAAAGGAGGGATTTGTCCTTAAAGCACAAAGAATAAGGTTTTCCAAGATAAGTATTTAAGGTCACATTCGGCAAAAGGTTCAAAGGGAGGCTGAACGATGCATTGTAATACTAGAGAAGATCCCAGGGAGGAATAGTATCCTTAAATGGGGGTTTCAACAAAAGAGTTCCTTTTAAAAATGCTTTATATAACTTATAAGAAGCTAGGGAATTATCCCCAAAACCATTATGAAAGTTTGAAATCACTCCTAGCTGGATTTTAATAGCAGAAGGAGAGGCTCCTGCAATAAAAAGAGGATAAGAATTCTAAAATCTTTTCAATGAGTGCTGAAAGGTGGTCAATATTCCTTTCACATAACCAAAAGGTAAATCTCTTCCATTTAGTTGTATAAAGTTTACTGGTGAATGGCTCATAAGAGGCTAGTACAATTCTGCATACTGGAGAAGAAAGGTTAACTTGCTTGGCAACTAACAGAACTGGAGGAATCCTGCTGTCAGCCTGAGGTTTGGGTGAATCAAGTTCTCTGGATGAGACAGGAGGTCTGGAGTTGGATCCAGAGTCCAAGGTTCTTTTTGAGGTAAGGCCAGAGAAAGGGGAACCATATTTGTTGAGGCCAATAAGGGGCAATGAGGATTACTCTTCTCTTCAACCTTAAAAACTTCAGAATGAAGGGAAATGAGGGACATGTGTACAGAAGTCCGGGGTAAAATTGTGTGAGAGAGCATCCCTGGGTGATCCCTCCAATGGGGGGATAAGGGCAAAGTAGTTGTTGCATTTGGTCAAGGGTGAGGTGAAGAGGTCACAGCAAGGCCGGCCCCATTGGCAAAAAATAATTTCCGACACTCTTGATTGAGGGACCACTCATGAGTTAGAAGAATAAAACTGCTCATGTTGTCTGCTATCACACTGGAGCTCCCTGGAATATGCATTGCTATCAGAAATCGGTTGGAAGAAATTGCCCAATGCCACACTATGAGTGCTTCTCGAGATAGAGGGTGAAAACTGCCCCCCCCATTTGTTGATGTACCAAACTACAGACATATTGTCTGTTTGAATCACAATAGTTGCTAGAGGGAGAACAGCTTGAAAGGCTTGCAACACTAAAAGCATTGTTCTCATTTTAAGGCAATTGATATTCAAATTGGCCTCAATGGGAGACCAAGTGCCTTGGACAGTCTTGCCCAGATAATGCTCCCACCCCAGCTGGGAGGCATCCATGGCCACTATGGCCTTGGTCTGCTTTGAGGCTGAGGGGTGGCCTAGAAGATTGTCCTCCGAGTGCATCCACCAAACAAGATCTTTTCTGCAAAGACTGGCAATTAAAATTTGAACCGACATGGGATGGTGAAGTATTGACCACTGAGATGCAAGTAGCCATTGAAGAATTTGCATATGATACCTTGCCAGGGGAACTAGAGTTACTGTTGCCGCCAATTAAACCTAGGGCTTGTAATACTAGGCAGGCAGGTACTTTCTTGCTATGGTGTATCTTTCAAACTAGTTCCCTGATTTTCTGTAATCTCACTGGTGGAAGGGAGGCTACGAATGTTCTCGTATTTACCATTGCTCCTATGAACTCTAAACTTGAGTTGGAATCAGTTGAGCTTTTTCATAATTCACAGTAATTCTTAGATTGGAACAAGTCTGTAGAACATAATATGTTATTATCAACAGATGCCTGGTCGGAGTGGTAATGAGCCAGTCGTCCAAATATGGAAACAATCGGAATCTTTGCAGTCTCAAGTGAGCTGCTACCACTGCCATGCATTTGGTGAACACCCTGGGGGCTGTGGTGCGACCAAAGGGCAGAACTCTGAACTGACAGTGACTGGCTCCCAGCCTGAAGCAGAGGAACCTTGTGAAGTGCTTGTCCATTTTTGTGTGTTAATATGCATCCTGAAGGTTTACAGAGCACATCTAGTCATCCTTCTCCAGAAGAGGGAGAATGGACTGTACCGTGACCATCTGGAATCTTGTTTGTCAAACAGATTTGCTCAATAAGCTGAGATCCAAAATTGGTCTCCAGTCCCCTGTCTTTTGGCACTAAAAAGAATCCTGAGTAAGTTCCAGACTCTAACTGGTCTGGTGGGACTTCTTGGTTGACTCTTTTTTTGTAACAGTCTTTGGATCTCTAGAACTGTTGGTTCCCTCCGACTGGGTGGAACATTGAGGATTCTTTTGGAAATAGGAGGGGGAAGAGAAAAGGGTATGACATAGCCTCTGGATATAATCCTCCGCACTCAAGTATCTGATGTAATTTCTAACCAAGCATTTAGGGGCAGGGATACGCATCTCCTGACTAGATCCAGAAGAAGGCAATTGAACCTCCATTCAGGAACACTGATAAGAGTTTTCTGGAAAAGGAATCTCTGAAACCCTGATTTTGTGGGCCACCTCTGCCACTTGAGCGCTGTCTTCCGTTAGAGTTCTCCCCTCTGCCCCTACGGGAACATTCATCATGTGTGTCTTGAAAAAGCCCTCTGGAATTTTTGAAACACAATTTTGCACCCACTCTCTGATTCCAGGAAAAGGGTCTTTGAGGAGAGGAAAAATGTATGCCCATAGCAGAAAGGGTCTTTCCATCTTTCTCACACCTGGGCAATGTTTCTCTAACCTTTGGGCCAAATAAGGATGATCCACCAAAAGGTGCATTGATGAATGAAGACTTAAATTGTTCCGCAAAGTCACAAAGTTGCATCCAAGCGTGTCTCCTTATAGCTACACTTGAACCCGTTGCTCTGGAAGTCTCTTCAGTTGCATGTGCAATGAGCCACATGGATGAATTAGAAACAGACTCCATGGTAGCTGAGAGGCAACTTTGTATTGTACCTCCACAGAGACAGCTCCTGCCAGGGTATCTGAGAGCTCCTTGATCAGATCGCTTTGAAGCCTGGGTAAATGTGCCAGAAAATTCAAAGACCGTAAATGAAGGTTGATGATGCATACATCTGCTTGCCAATCCTATCCATTATCTGAGACCCTCTGTTGGGTGGATGGATAGAGGAACTTTCCTCAGCCAGTTCTTTTTTCGTGGCTGTTGCTATGACCATGGCATCTACTGCTAAACCTTTGCTCAAAATTGTTTATCTTCCAGCGGGGATAAAATTTTGTCTGGCCTCCTAGGGATAGGCTCAATGGAGTCGGGTGCCTTCTACGCCCACTGAGCAATCAACTGGATAAGTTCATCAGTGGACAGAGTCACCCAAGAGGTAGATGGGTGAGTGCAAAAAGCCTGCAGATATACTGATTCCTCGGGGGTAAGGTTTTGGGACTTACAATCACCCCTCTGTTTCAAAATTTCCAGGATGTGTCCAAAGCAGACATCATCAGGAAGTGATCTGGGGGACCCTTCCTCTTCATCAAAATCAGTATCTTCGGTGATGGATTCCTACAGGGAATCCCAGTGCTTCCTCTTGCACTTTTCTTCAGGGGGACCTCATTAGGGGATGGTCTGGTGAAGTATCTAAAGAAGACAGAATCTGAATCTGAGTCTCTTGAAGTTTTAGCACTCACTGTCCCAGTGCAGGAGCAGGCTGAATAACTGGACTCGAGGAATGAACATGCTTCGAGGAAGAAGAGGTCAGCTGAGTGGCTAAGGCAGCCAATGTCCTCTCCATAGCCTCGAATTCTGACCCCACTGAAGAGGAAAGGGAGCTCAGAACCAAGATAGACTACCTCTGAACCGTGTTCAATCCCCTCTCCGACGAGACCATCTCTGAGACAGAAGCCAGTGCCGAACTTACCCTAGCAAAAGACCCAAGGTGCAGGAATGGCTCTGAAAAAAATTGGAGTCGACTCTTGAATCTCTGGGCCAACCGATTAGCGACTGCCCCAGGAAGTCTCCAGATCTGACAGAGCTGAAGAAGTCAGAGCTTGAACAGGTGCCGAAGTAACAGACTGTTGGAACTAATGCAACTGATGCCAGACAACTCAAAGCTGAAATCTCCAAGGCCTCAGAAGAGGTTAGAGGAGGACTGGTCAATGGGGTGAAAGAATGTTCAACACCTGAAGGGGTCAGAGCTTAGGGAGCACCTGAAATTCCTCTTGCCCATAACATTTTCTTGACCAGTCTCTCCACATCAGTCTCTGTGAGGCTTTTGCTGGAACGGACAGAGGACACAGACGAAGAATTGGGTCTATTCAGAAAGAACTCTGGTAATTCCCCAGCAAAGGGAAAAAGAAGTTATGTACACACCGTAACATTCCATGTTTGTTGTCCATCTCACCCTTCATTCTTACTGGTTGGGTTCGGAGTCGATCCTCTGCTCCGACTAGGCCACATACTATTGCTCGAAGTCTTTCACTTGGCTTGTGGCTGAATACCTATCTCATCATGCAGTGGTGTAATTCCCCAGATCTTCTTTGCTGCTAACCATAGCCATATGTCTACATTGTCATATATCATAGTATATCTATATATATATATATATATATATATATATATATATATATATAGAGAGAGAGAGAGAGAGAGAGAGGAAAGAAAGTCAGAGAAGCTCCTTGCCTAAGGAGGGAATTCCTCTAGGTCCTCCAGAAGCCTTGGGCTGGGGGAAGGTGGGGGACGTAAGAATGAAAGGTGAGATGGACAACAAACATGGAACATTATGGTGAGTACATAACTTCTTTAGTTATGTTGTCCTATCTTGCCTTCATTCTTACTGGTTGGGACAGCATCCCTAGCACCACATTTCCTGGGTGGCTCATGGGATTACACTTTTCAGCACAGTGGAACCAAAAGAGGCCCTGTCCCTAGAGGCCAAATCCACCTTGTAATGAGTGATAAAGGTATGGGGCCTCACCCATGTAGCAGCAGCACAAATACTGTCCATTGATTGTCTAGCTAGATAAACGGATGATGTTGCCATGGCCCTAGAAGAGTGACCTTTGACTATGAATGGTAGTTGTCTATTATTAGAACTGTAAATAAAGGTAATGCAATTTGAAAGCCAGTTAGAGAGAGAGACTTTAGAAACTGGCGTGCCTTTTTTGGTTTCTGAAAAGGAAACAAACAATTGATCCGACTTCCTGAAATCTTTGGTTCTATGTAAACATTACCAAAGTTGTCTATGCACATCTAATTGGTGCAGCTTGTATTCTGCCTTGTTGACATGATTAGGGAAAAACACTGGCAGCTGAATAGACTGATTATTTTGCGAACACACTTTAGGTAAAAAGGATGGGTTTGCTCGGAGAGATACTCTATCTTTATGAAAGATCAAATAAGGAGATTTGATTGATAAAGCTTGTAATTCTGAAACTCTTCTTGCAGAAGTAATAGCAACCAATAAAATTGTTTTCCAAGACAGGAATTTGAGGTCACATGTTGATGAGGGTTCAAAGGGGGGTAAGGTGAGATACGTTAGAACAAAATTCAAATCCCATGGTGAGAGAGGTTCTTTAATGGGAGGACTTAATAAGCAAGTACCTTTTAAGAATGCTTTACACAATCTGTGTGACATCAAGTTAGGAGTCCAGTCACCTATATGAAAATTTGAAATTGCAGCTAATTGTACTTTAATAGTAGCTGCCGCTGAACCTTGTTGAAAAAGCTCTGACAGGAACTCAAGAATAAAGCTGATCGGGGCAGAAAAAGGGATCAATGTTTCTTTTCTCTGCCCAATACGAGAACCTTCTCCATTTACTAGAATATAGTTTCCTCACTGAAGCCTTGTGTGAGGGCACTAAGATATGTCTTACTGCTGGCATGAAATTGTGAAGCCTGACTAAGTTAGGAACTGGAATAGCCATGCTGTCACCTTGAGGGTTTGAAGGCAGGGGTGGAGTGTTCCGGACACATGAGTCAGAAAGTCTGGAACTGGATCGAGCACCCATGGTTCCACATGAAGATAAGGCCAGAGGAAGGGAAACCAAATCTGACAAGGTCAGTATGGGGCAATGAGAATCATCCTGCTTCCCAGTAACTTGGCTTTCTGAATGACTTTGGGTATTAGGGGAAATGGGGGAAATGCATAAAGTATTCCTGAGGGCCAATCGTGAATAAGTGCGTCCCTTGGTGACTCCCCCAGAGGGGGGATTAGAGCAAAGTAGCTGCTGCATTTGGCATTCATGGCAGTGGCAAAGAGGTTAGGGCAAGGCTGGCCCCATTTTCAGAATATCACTTCCATTATCTCTCTTTTCAGGGACCACTCGTGAGGCATCAACATTGCTCTGCTCAGCCTGTCTGCCATCACGCTGGACTTCCCCGAGATATGCGTTGCTATCAGAAAACACTGAGAAGAGATTGCCCACTGCCATACTCAGTGCCTCTCAGCAAAGGGGATAGGACTTGGTTCATCCTTGGTTATTTATGTACCAAACTACTGACATATTGTCTGACTGAATTGCTATTGTTCCTAGTGGAAGAGAGTCCTGAAGTGCTTGCAACGCCAAGAGCACTGCTCTCATCTCTAGAACACTGATGTGCAAATGGGTCTCATGTTCCTGCCATGTGCCTTGGACCGTACTCCCCATGTAATGCCCCACCCCCCCATTTGGGAGGCGTCCATGTTCACTGTTGCCAGAGGTTGCTGTGAGAAAAAAGGGTCGACCTAACATGATGTGACTGGAAAGGAGCCACCATCTTAGATCCTTCTTGCATGACTCTAATTCTGATCTGGTGCGACATGGGAAGTTCTTGTAAGGACCAGTGAGAAAAAAGAAGCCACTGAAGAATACTCATGTGCATCCTGGCTAAAGGGACTAGGGTTATCGTTGCTGCCATGGTTCCTAGGACTTTTAGAACTGTTTTGACTGTTACTTTTGTCTTTGGCAGGAGACTGGTAATCTGTTGTCTGAGTACAAAAACTCTTTCTACAGGTAACTTTGCCATCGAGGAGACAGTGTCTAGTTCTGCTCCTATAAAGGTAATATGTTGACATGGCAACAAGGCAGATTTTTCTGAATTTATCATCCCTAATTGAGAACAGATTTGTAAAGTGGCATCTCTTGACTGTTGTAGTAGATGCTTGGTGATGGCAGTCAGGTACCAGTCATCTAGGTATGGAAACACTTGAAATCCTAGCCGTCTCAAGTGAGCCGTGACTATTGGCATGCATTTGGTGAACACTCTTGTGGCTGTAGTAAGACCAAAGGGCAGAGCTCGGAATTGGTAATGACTGTATCCCAGCCAGAAGCGTGACTCCTTGATGGCCTGTCCATTTTTATGTGGCAGTACACATCCTGGAGGTCTATAGAGCACATCCAATTGGCGTTCCCTAAAAAGGGAAGAATTGACTGCAGTGTCACCATCTGGAACTTGGGACTTTTTTTACAGATTCGTTTAGTTTGCTGAGATCCAATATGGGTCTCTAGTCCCCTGTTCTTTTTGGCACTAAAAAGAATCTTGAGTAAGTTCCGAATTCTATTTGGTCTGCGGGGACTTCTTGGATGACACTTTTTTCTAGCACCTTTTGAATGTCTATAGTTGCTTGTTCCCTTTGACTGGGTGGAATGTCTGGGATACTTTGTGGAATGGGAATGCAAAAGGGAATAGAATAACATCTGGATATTATACTTTGTACCCACTTGTCTCTTGTGATACCTCGCCAGGCTTCTGGGTACAAGGATATTCGTTCACTGACTGCCTCCAGAGTAGAGCAGATGGGCCTCCTTTCAGGAGGGCTGGTACGGTTGGCTGCAAAAGGAATCATGGTCACCCTGGTTTTGCGGACCCCCTCGGCCACGTGGATGACTTCTACCACTACAACGTCCACCTCTGCCCCTGGGGAAGGGATTCACCTTGTGCATCCTGAAAAGCTCCCTGAGATTTTTTGAACTACATTTTACCACCCATTTGATCCTTAGGATAAGGTCTGGAAGACAAAGAAAAATGTACTCCAACAGCAGAGAGAGTTTTTCCTTCCTGTTCGCATCTGGTGAGTATGTCTTTAACTTTGGGTCCAAAGAGTGAGGAACCATTGAAAGGGGCATTGACAAAGGTAGACTTGAAAGGTTCCACAAAGTTACACAAGTGCATCCAGAAGTGTCTCCTTAGGGGAACTCCTGAACCCGCTGCCCTACTCGCTCCATCTGCTGCATAGGAAATCAGTCTCATGGAGGAGTTAACTAAGGAATTTAAGGTGGACAGCAGAGAGGTCACCTTGTCTGAGCCCCCTGCAGCTAGTGAACCTTGGAGAGTATTTTCTAACTCCTTCAGAAGATCTCTTTGAAGCCTAGTGAAATGTGTTAAATAGTTCAGCAATCTAAGGGCAAAAGTCACTGATGAGAAAACCTTCCCATATCTGGCCAATGTTTGAAACTCCATGTTCGGTGGGTAACAGATGAGGACTTTTCAGAGAGTTCCTTCTTGGTGTCTGCTGCCACCACCATAGCATCTACAGGGACGCCTTTTGTAAGAAATTCCTTGTCCGTTGGCGATGTTATAAATTTATTTGGCCTCCGAGGGACTGGTTCCATTGCATCTGGTGACTTCCAAACCTTTTGGCTAACTAGTTCCATTAGTTCATCAAAAGGTGGAGACACCCAGGAGGTTGAAGGTTGAGATCCGAAAGCCTTCAGGTACATAGACTCCTAATCAGAAGGGTTGATGGGCTTCCAGCCGCCTCTCTGTTTTAGGATTTCTAAGATATCCGCAAAGGAGATATCTTCAGACGGCGACTGGACTGTGGGGACCCTTCTGACTCCCCAAGGTCAGTGTCGGAAGTGATTGACTCGTCTGGTGAGTCCAGATGTTTCCTCTTGCATGTTCTCTTCCAAGGAGTCTCCTCAAAAGGGTATTCTGGAGAGGTCTCAGAAGATTGTGGGTCGCCCAATGGGGCTCCCTGAGGCCCTGAATCGCTGCTGTCCTGAGGATGGGCTGGTGCCGAGACAGAAGCCGGTGTCTCGGGGGGAAGAATACCAGTATCAAACAAAAAAGCCAGCACCAGAGTGCTGCAACATAATTAATTTAATAGTTGTATAGCATCATTCCGGTTTCAGCACACTTGCCTTCCTCAGTGAATAAGCATGCTATGACACCATGATACATATATAGTAATTAGAACATCACTTCCTATTGAGTCATTTCCTCCAGCATCATTAATTAACATAAATAATTTTTAGAAAAGTAAAATATTTATAAGTGATCATTTAACCCGTGAAAAAAGGTCTCCTAATTTAACAATCCAATATTTTTCTTTGGTATTTACAAATTTTCTTATCTTTGATCTGTTTTTCAAAAGATAATAGGTCCTTGGTAAGTTTGTTGAGGCAAATAGTATAGGTAGGTAGCTCCTCATATTTTTTCAAGTCATCACAAAGTAATCTGACCTCCCCAACATTTTCATCAATCATGCATTAATAATAGTTAGCTAGAATTTCAACAAAAGCTAAAGAAACTTTCTGTTGTGCTTCACACCATTCTCTTGTCAATGCATCATCTATCCTGCCAACCAAAGGCTGTATTTTCACCCTCAATCCCCTAGGGGTGATATTTTTTATTAAGATAAGCTTTGTATAGCTTGAGTTGCCAGACATTAGTACATAGGGTTTTCATACCTTTCTCTAAATTTTGAAACAACTGATTGCAGCCGTCAACTGGATCCCTATTCTCTATGTCCAAATTTTTTGCATCCTGACCAGATGGTCCAAACATCCCAATATCATTCTTGTTGGCATAAAGGCCAAGTAGAGTTGAGTCCAGATCCATCACAATAAGCTTCACAATCACAAGTTCACCTAGCATGGAACCCCACAATGATACCCCAAGTCTGTGCACCTCAAGATCAATAAGTTATGTACAATAAACCAAAATCTGTCTCCGGTATAAACAGTAGATAAAATACATTGGCAAGAGACTGTGGTAGTGGACAGCTGATGTATCATCAACTTACTATTACAGGGGATAAACTTTTGGGATCATTTCCTTGTGGCCCCTGCACCTTTTGTAAACATATATATAAATCTAAATGATTCACTAGCAAAATTTTGGGACAAGTTTATGATATTCAATGTTTTGGGAATTGTGGATCTGACTGGGTGGTGTATTTAGCTACCTGCAGTTGTTCACCCTTCTATGTTGGACAAACATCTCGACCTCTACGTATCAGGATGTCTGAACACTACAATGACATCCACAACAAACGATTAACTAATGCCCTATACAGACACAATACTACACACACCATTGCCCAGTTTCGGTTCACTGTGATAGACAAGATCCAAGGGGATAGATCTAATAAATTAGGCTGGCACTCTATTCTAAATACCAAAGAAAAATACTGGATTGTTGGATTCCAGATGAGGAAGAAGAAAAAGGTCTTATTGAAGGTTTTGCACCTTTTGAAGAAGGAGACTTGGATTTAATGGATGTATTCTGACTTTCCAAAGACTCACAGACTGGAATTTGTAAAAGTCATCTAATTATCAGCTTATTTTTTCTCTCTGTTAATACCCTCTGTTAATACCCTTGCACTAAAGGAATGGCAGAAGGTACATGATTCCTGCAAATGAATGGCCCCTAAGCAGTATACACAAATGCTATGGCCATCAATCAATGACATTTTTTGAGAACACTTTTGACACTTTTTAAAGCCAGACAGCTTTGTTTCTTTCTCTCTAGTTTCTTTAGATATTATGAATACAAGACTATAATATTATACTACTACTAACAGCAAACTTGAGTAACTCATAGATGAAACAATGCTACCAAACTATGTAAACAGAAACTCACAGCAGACCAGTAATCTAAATATATAACAAGTAGTTTTTTTTTTTTAAATGAAAATTTTAGCTCTGCCCTCTAATTTAAATGGGCCAAGCACAGCTAATCAGGAAAAAGGAAAAACAAAATATGGGGAACAGCACACTTGACAGAAGACAATAGTGTTCCCACTAACACTCTCTAACCCTACATATATCTATAATTTAATGATGGGACAGGAGAAAAAAGGCATGCAAAAAAAACTGCGACAGCCAAACAAGCAGCACAAGCAGTTAAATACAAGTGATTACAGCAACATACTACTCTAAATATGTAGAAAACTACCACACACTAGCTAACTATCTAAACGAGCAAGAAATATACAACATTCGAAAAACTTAGCCACGGCCAAGAAGAGCCTCCGATCTTGTTAAGTGGCAAACGAGATCTGGGGAATTAAACCACTACATGATGGGACAGGTATTCATCCACAACTCAAGTGAAAGACTTCAAGCTATAGTATCCAGCTGAGTTGGAGCCCAGGATCAGCTCCAAACCCAACCAGTAAGAATGAAGGCGAGATAGGACAACATAACATCAATAGATGGGGAATACTGACATTTAGGTGTTTGCCAAGTAGAAATACTCGGTGCTGAATCAGTCGGCACTGAAGCAGTGCTCAGAGCTTGGATCTGTGGAACCGAGCCAGCAGTTTGAATGTGCACTAAAGCCCTCTGCATCAAAGGTTTAGAAGCAATGGAAGGTGTCAGTGCAGACACAGTAGTATCAACATCCGGTGGAGCTGAGCAACTTTTTGGCACCAAAGTTTTCACTTTTTTTTGATAGTACCACTGGGGAAGATGGCATAGACATGCTTCTTTTCTTGGCATTCCCAGAGGAAAAGGAAGAGGAGGAAGGTGACGAAATATCAGTTTTGCTTTTCCCAGCAGATATGCCCTCATCGAAGGCAGTTGGACTTAAACCTTTTAAGATCAGTTTATTTTTTATCTCCACTAAAGCTCTGTGGCTAAAGACATAACATATACTGCAATCTTCCTGCAAGTGGTGTGGTCCCAAGCAGTAGACATACAAAGCATGTGTGCCTGAGGAAGGAATTTTGTGGCCACACTGCTTGCACTTCTTAAAGCCAGAGAGGCCCCTAGGTTTTTCAACCATACTAAGAAGAAATTATACTCTCACCACACATGCATGTCACAAAAGGTTGGAGCAATTACAGTATACAATCCAAGCACTCGTAAACTTTCAAACAAGTAAAAAATCAAGATTATCATTTTTTTAAACAGCTATAAAGAGAAAGGGGAGAGTTTACTGAAGTGAAGGAAGGGGGGAAAATCTACCAACAATGGTAGAAAAGAAGTAGACAAACGTGTCAGTCCAGGAAAGCAGCAAACGAGATCTGAGGTAACTAGGAGAGAAGCACTGTGGGTAGGGTTGAAGTTCGAGAGTTTTTCGCCTGCACGACCTGTGGAAATGACCGACACAGTTGCATTTCTTGGAACTGAACCCACTGGTCGAGGATAAAATAAAAATTGACAACTTTAGATCATTTATTATAGCAACTTTTTAAGTATATAACAGCAATATTTAAAACCTGTTCCTGATCCTTTGCCTTTATCTCTCATTATTTTTGGCTTTGTTCTGACTCTTAAAAAGATTGTGAGGTATTTTTTTTTACCACAGTCAGATGAAATACATACGGAAAACAGTAATAACTGTTAGTGGGTCTAGGGTTTTCTGTAGATGAAAGTAACTTACCTTCTTGTTGTTTTGATCAGTTTAAACAGTCTGGCTTTGCAGGATTAGTGTGCATTTATATGAAATAATGTGGAACATTTGAGCTATTTGTGTGAAACAAGTCTGAAATACATTATTGCACCCATAGTTATTACTTTTATCACAATCAGACATCTGAGCTGTATACACTAAGCAATGGGGCTATGACTGCTGAGTACGGGGGCTGTCTCTGGATGAGAATGGCATAACCTGCTGTCATGATCAAGTTAAACAATTTGTGTGGCTTTGTAGCACTGGTGTGCATTTGTGTAACGCAGGTTGGAAAATTAGCGGCATTGTTTTTTTTTTCACAATCTGGCATTTGAGTAGACAGTCAAGTGGCTGTAACTGATGAGTATGGGCACTGGTGACTATGGCAGCAGTTAGAATGGTCTTAAATCAATAAGATGAATCCAAAAGAATATGCAGATTTATGCATGGTCCCCACAAAAAAGTGTGGGGGGAGGTCATGGCATGAAAGACATCCAGGGTCCAAGGTACCCTTAATCCACTACTGCTTGTAACTCTAAAAACCTTTTGTCAGACATCACAGCAACCAGAAAAGTACTTGCCAAGGCAAATATACATTAACTGTACTGCAAAAGCGCTTTCTGTGTTTTGTGAAATAAAGTTTTGGACGTATTTGGGGATTCCGGTGTACGTGGCATTTGTTCTACATATTAACTGTACTGTACTTGGTTTTTCAAAGTGAGACCAAATCAGTTTTGCCCAACATAATGTTCAAGTCCAAGGGAAAGATGCAAGTACCCTTTGGTTGTTTAAAGTAAAGAACTCCCTTAAGTAAAGCCTTACTAGAAAGTTGAAGTGGTCTCTGCTGAATAACAGGTACACAAAAAAGAGAATTTAAAATCACACACCCCCACCCCCATGCAACCCCTGCTTAGCCTCCTGCTGCTCTCTGGTTGCTGCATCTGCACAGGCTCTGATCTCCCAACTGATGCTTTCCAGAAATGTCCAGACAACCTTTTGATAGGTGCCCCCCACTTCACGGGAAGTGTGCCTCATGTTAATTACTAATACAGTCCAGGGAGTAAGGGATTTAATGCGGAATTGTGGATGTGACACCAGTAGCTATCAAATGCAGAAGGAGAAGTGACAGATGTCCCCGCCAACTACCTCCAGAGCGGAAAAGAGTAGCTAGACAGAACTTCAGGACTAAGCTGCCTGCACTGAGGCTGACTGTGGCCTACTGGTATTCATCAGTTACCACAGTATCTTCACTGCTGGCTAGGTAATGAAGAGTCCATCAGAAAGGCTGATTCCCACTGTAACCTCAAGGCCAACATGCCAGTCTTTCCTTTGTCATCTTGATCATCTTTCATTTTCATCATCCAAAGTCAATGTCATCCAAAAGGCCTTTTATAACACCGTATATATATATATATATATATATATATATATATATATATATATATATATGGGTTACCTTCATTTCAATTACCAGCTCATTTCACTGACAACCAAATCAGCAAGACCAATTCACTGAAACTTAATTTCACTGACAACTCATTTTACTGAAACTCATTTTGTTGACAGTTATATATGGCCTGTTCCCCACTGTAGAGCAATCCTGGAGTTAGAATATATAGTAAGAGGGGGTGGGGGGCAAAGCGCCCCACATACTTTGGTTGTATATTGTTTTCTGCAAAACAGTTATTCATTGCACTTGTAAGTATCCATCTGTAAAGTTTAAAACGTTTGTAATATGTGGTGGGCTTTGCTCCCCACACCCCCCTTACTATACATTCTAACTCCAGGATTGCACTACAGTGGGGACAGGCCATATATAACTGTCGACGAAATGAGTTGTCATTGAAATGAAATTTCAGTGAAATGAAGTTTGTGAATTGGTCTTGCTGATTTGGTTATCAGTGAAATGAGCTGTCAATGAAATGAAGGTAACCTATATATATATATATATATATATATATATATATATATATATATATATATCATCATCATTAGCAGCAGCAGCCCCCTTTTTCCCATTTTTCTACATGGGGTCGGGGTGTCATGTTAACTGTGGCCAACTCTCTCTATTCATATATATATATATATATATATATATATATATATATATATATATATATATATATATATATGGTAACACTTCATATCATCGAATTTTCATTTCATCGAATTGCAAAACATCAAGACCAAATAGTCAAAATCTCAAATCGTTGAAAACTCATTACATCGAATCTCAAATCATTGAAAACAATAAAGCTAGAAATAACATCCCACAGAGTTTTTACTATGTTTATGCCCCCCCACCCCCACGTAAATTAAATATACCAAGGTTGCACTGCAGTGGGGGAAAGAGGTAATTTCCTAACCCCACCGTAGTGTGATCTTGGAGTTGATATATTTAATTTACGGGGGGGGGTGTGAGGGGCAGAGCCCCCCACATGGGGGGGTGCAGGGGGGGATAAACATAGTAAAGAGTGTCTGGGATATTATTTTTTAGTTACACAAAATGGAAAATGGAGATGAAAAACAAACTAATAACCAAGTAGTAATAAACATTGTTTTCTTCAAAGACTGTTCAGTCCACAAAATCAGACAATAAATAATACAAATTAATTTATTGTATGAACAAGCAACGAACAAAAACTTGAACAGAGAGATTATTTCGTCACAAAAGGATTAAGCGCTTTCATTTCCAATGCAGGAAACTTCATCAGAATAACCAGTGTATTTCTGCTCATATATTTATATAAGTCTCTATTAATCAATTGTTTAATTTAATTAAATTAATTACAATTAAGAAAACTGTGGTTCAACTCATTTTAATAAAATGCATTTCTTTTAAAAGACCAAGTCACTGTGGTAAGAATAAATAAAGCTGTATTACACCATTTTCACCGTTTGTACACATGAAAATGTGTATGTATATAAACAATAAATGAATGTGTCAAATATCCAACAAAAATCTATGTGTTGATTAGTAAACTGTTGTGTGTTAAACTTGTTTAAACTTGTTTAAAACTGTTTAAAAACACTGTTGCATAATAAATCTATAGTTTTAATATAAATACTGATAAAAATATATATATATAATTATAAGTATATATGTATGTATTAATATAAATGTAAATATAAATATACATATAAATATAAATGAGGTTAAAATGAATAAATATGAATAAATTGTACTAGTCCTATAAAAGTTAAAAAATATATGTTGAATATAGAAAATATATGTGTGTTGAGTATGTATTGAAAGATGGCAACAAATGAATGTTCGTGTTATATGTATATAAAGTTATCATGTCCATGTAATGGACTATGAATTTTTCTTCAAAACTTTTCTTTTATTGTTGGTTTTAACTTTGTTAGCCCTTAACCTTAGGGCAGGTAAAATTGACACATAATCATTCATTCCTGGGGGTGTATTGGCATCCAATCGTAATTGCCATATCAATTCTCCATAGGTTAATTGGTTTTCCCAGTCTCCCCCTCTACTATCCCTGGATAACAATTCCAGTACCCAAAATTTAAAATTAGCTTCCCTACATGACAATGTAAGTCTAAAAAGTGCATTTGTTTCCTTCTTTTTATTTACATCGTACATATGCTCATATATTCTTTGTCTCAAGTGTCTCTCTGTCTTCCCTACATAATAGGCCCAACAATAAGTGCAATAAACTAAATACACTATCCCTCTAGTATAACAAGAATAATATTGCTTACTTCTAAAACATAGTGGAATAGTGGGTATTGTTAGTTCACTTGTGTTTGCTACAAATGTGCATTGAGAACATCTTCCACACCAAAAGGTTCCTTTCTTTTGTGTTACATCATTCTCATGTCTAACTTTCTCAAGCATGTTCTAAACGTTAGGTTATTACTACTTATTATGAAGCCTGTGGGACTGCCTCCATTGGATCCTGTGTTACTGAGAACAATTGTGGTTACTAGTTTGTTTTTCATCTCCGTTTTCCATTTTGTGTAATTACCAGTTTTTTGTCTTTCGTAATGGAACTACTGGATAGCCGAGGGGCCTCACAAGTTACTAGGAATGAACAAACTCTTATTGGTGAGCTCACCAGACTCATACAAGCCTTTTCTCAGTCGGACAACAACTCGCAGGAAACGGATGTTTCCATCCCGTGTGCACAACCACCTATGGGTAGGCACACAAACAGTGGAAACGCTAGCAGAATTAACCTACAAGACAACAGGTTACCGCATGTTCAAAATTACGGTGAAGGAAACATGAGTGAGAGAAGTGTTTCTGGACAGAACAATGAGGATGGTTCATTTTTGGATAAATATGCTAATATTAACCTCAGCGACTGGCTTAATCGAAGTTTTAGCGTTTCCGAGGTTCGGGAACATGGACATAAAAAACAAGATACTTCTTATGCTGATAAATGTAAGCTGCTTAAAAAGTTTATGTTAAAATTGAAAATTTAAATCTTGACAACTGGTTTTTAGCAGAATGTATAAAAAGGAAACGTGCCTAAGAGTCTTAGGCTCAACAAGTTTCCAAATGACACTGTTATGGGTTCAACATTATATAAAGAAATTGTAGAAATTTTAAACAACTGTGGTTTAGCTTTAATGAAAGCTATGATTAACAATAACAACAAGTTAATTAAGGAGTTGAATGATAAAATAGAAAAATTGAACAAAGAAATATGTGAAGATTTGTTGTTTACAGTTACAGAACACAAACGTAATTATTTTAGGGTTTTTAATGACGATAACATTGTGGTCAAAAATCACAAAAGAAAGATGGCTAAACTAGATACGGATGAATGGGCTTATGAACACCAACAGGCCTAGCCCCTGGGGTATCAAAGGGAACAGTTTAGGGATTTTAAGAAAAAAGTGTATTCAAATGGTAAACATCAATATACTGGGTCTTATCAGTGGAAACAGCAGTACAATAATGACATACAGATTGATGATGATTTACATGAACATAATTACAATGAGGAGTTTAGTGAAAATGAAGTCCCTTTAGGACAGAAGGGACCCAGAAGATCCAAACGGATACGCAACCTACCTTCTCATCCAACATATGCACAGGTCATAAACAAACACATTCAGAGTTATCAGGGGAATCATCATTATTGATGGAAACTGACACAGTACTATTTGACAATAGTTTAGAAATAGAGATAGAAAATGAACATGTTGGGATATCTTCTTCCAATATTCATAAAAGTGTCATTAATCAACAAGATGAAGTAATTTTGAAAAAGTTGTTATCAAGGAAATAAGATAAATATACCATCAAAATAGATACAGTCGTAATTCTAACTTGAATATAGAAGAAAGAAAGACTTTGGATGAAATTAAACAACAGTATGCAGATGTTAGGACTATGAAACCTGACAAAGGGGGAGGGGTCGTATTTAACCAAAATGATGGATATTTTAATTGTACAGGGGCAATACACGATTATTTCTAAAAATGAGCTTAATATAGCATATAAAAAGATTGACTTAGTACTCAAAGACAATTTATTACAAGGTTTAACTGACGACAAAATTTATAGGTTTTTCAAAGTTAAAAAAACTTTTTTGTCCATGATGTTTGGTATCCCCAAGATACATAAAGACACAGAAAATCCACCACTAAGACCTAATGTGACCTCAGAAGGGTCCAAAACTCAACCATTAGCAATTTATGTTGACACAAAATTGAAGCCTTTCTATAAATTATAAAAACCAACCCCACAAAATTTTTTTTATGTTTTCAAAAGGG
>NC_056751.1:792717404-792720561 GCF_019279795.1 Protopterus annectens | reverse complement strand
GGGGTTTTGTTTTTTTTAATATATATACATGTATATTTATGTGTATATATATATGTTTATATATATATATTAATGTGTGTGTGTGTATATATATATATATATATATATATATATATATAATGTAATATGTATATATAAATGTGTGTGTGTGTTTGTGTGTGTGTGTATATATATATATATATATATATATATATATATATATATATATAAATGTGTGTTTATATATATATATATATATATGTGTGTATATATATATATATATATATATATATATATATATATATATATATATATGTGTGTGTGTGTTTATATATATGTATATGTATATATATATATATATATATATATATATATATGTGTGTGTGTGTGTGTGTGTGTATATATATATTTATATATATATATATATATATATATATATATATAATATGTATATATAAATGTGTTTATGTATATATAAATGTGTGTGTGTGTATAAATATATATATATATATATATATGTGTATATATATATATATATATATATATATATATATTTATATATATAATTGTGTGTGTATGTATGTTCACACATATATATATATGTGTGTGTATATATATATATATATATATATATATATATGTGTGTGTGTGTGTATGTATATATATATATATATATGTATGTATATATATATATATATATGTGTGTGTGTGTTTGTATGTATAACCCCCCCCGCCATCAGATCGAAGATATAAAAAAGAAAAGAATGAAAACCAAGTATTTGGCCGTTTTAAAAGATAGAAATCAATTTCTGTTGGTGACGAGTGATTTACAGATTTCTAATGAAGCGTATATGGGCACTTTAGATGACCGCGCTTTGTATACTAATATCTCTCATGAGGCAAGCATCAGGCCAGTCAAATGTTGGATGGAGACATCTGGTAGATATGAGGTGGATATGGAATTTTTTAACTTTGGTTAAACTGGTATTAGAGCATAATTCTTTGAAGTACAATAATGGATGTTATCTACAGATAAAGGGTACAGCTATGGGTGCAACATTTGCACCCATATATGCTGACTGTTTTATGGGATTTTTTTAAATTTCAGATTGTGTACAGTAGTATGAATAAATGTATAAAACATCTTTCGATGTGGTGTTGATATTTAGATGACTGCTGGGTTATCTGGCAGGGACACTCAAAAATGGAATGAATTTGTGGAGTATTTAAATTCCAGTGAATAGGCATCCATTTTAGTGGTAAAATAGATCCACATACAGTTGAATTTTTGAATGTTACTAAAGCCACTGATGGCACAATGATTAGAAGTTTATATAGGAAATGTTTCTCCAAAAATTCATTACTACATGCCAGTAGAAGTCATCCCCACCACATAGTTGCTAATATTCCTAAGGCCCTGTTCACTAGATTGATGAATTTGCTGTAAGACAGAGGAGTTTTGGCTACAGGCAAAACAACTTAAGTCTGGATTCATACCCAGGGGGTATGACCACAGATTGGTGATTGAAGCAATGAGGCCTGCGGGGGTTCAATCCAGGATGCATATATTGCAGGATAAAGTACGAACCGGTATATTACTACAAACAATAATGTACGATTTATGACTAATTATGGATCTAATGTTTTTAGAATGAGATAAATAATTGATAAACATTGGCATATATTGAAATCTGATGCATATTTTGATTCATTATTGGGTAGAGATTGTTAGTTTGAATTTCGAAGAGTAAGAACTACTGGAGAACATTTGTCTGGTTTTAAAAATGGATATGTAAGGGAAGGCAATAACATACATTCAACAGTGGTAGGGAGCACTTGTTGTGGGCATTGCATATGTTGTAAATGGATATCTAAGACAAAATTGTTCATTTCTGTTAACACTTCAAAAGCGTACGATATCCGTCATTTAATCGCATGTGTAACCAAACGGGTAGTCTACATGGCAGTGTGCCAATGTGGCTAGTTTTATATAGGGCAAACATCTTCGTTTTAAACAGTGTATAGCTTTACAGATTAGTGATATAAATTGTTGACTTGATAGAAGTGCATTATTTAAGCATATATTGAAACATCCAACAGCGCATTTGTTTTTTTTTTTTTCGGTACTGACAAGATTGTAGGCGATAATTTGTCAATAATACATGAACACAAAATCCTTATGAAAAAAGAGCGGCAATGGATATTCAATTTTGGAACCCTTTTTAAACCTGGGTTGAATGATCATTGGTACTCTTATTTTTTATGTATTTATTTTATTTAACATTTGTTAACCGGGAAAGTCCGACTTGGAACAAAACCATTTTTCAGCGGAGGCCTGGGGAGAAACACTCCAGATGCATGTCTTTGAAAGTGGGTGGAAACTGCAGCACCCAGAGGAAACCCACACAAACGCAGGGAAGTCATGCAGACTCCACACAGAAGGCTCCCCAGTCAAGAATTGAACCAGAGAGCCTCTTGCTGTGTGGCAACAACACTACTGCTGCACCACTGTGCCGTTTGCTGTCTTAAGATTCTATAGTGTTTTTCATATAGGATTATGCACATTTAGATCAGATGCATGTATGGAGATAGAATAAGTTTATTTTTTTTATGATGTATAATGTAAAAAATGTTGATTAACAAATTCAGTTATTTGGTGCAGATGTACTTTTGGTTGGGGGCAGACTGTTGATTTAAATAAGGGGGATGGTACCTTCCACTGATGATGCTAAGGCGAAACCTTGTTTGCTTGTGAAGTGGCTTGGCTTGGCTTGTCAGCCATTAAAGTTGAAGTACGCCATATTCCTGGTCTCTCTGGCATTTCTTCCAGTATACTGTTTGTCTTTGTTCCTTTTGGACTTGGACTGTTGAACTTCCCTTATCATTTAACTAGGGAATCGGATTTATACAAGCAATTGACTATTATTTACAATGAAGCAGGGTTACAGGTTATGCAAGCTATTATTACGTCTAATGCTGACAGACTGGCAGGACTCAGATCGGAAATTTCTGATCTTACAACTGAAGTTTTGTCACTACCTGACTTTGATCAATTTCAGCATTTTTTTGATGGGATTAGGCCTAGACTATCCAGACATGTTGCCACTTTGATCCATCAGAAAAAACAGAAGCTTGACAGAGATCTGTGGCAGTATCAGTCTCTAACAGCGTACCCTTT
>NC_056751.1:792642404-792709904 GCF_019279795.1 Protopterus annectens | reverse complement strand
CAAGGGCATTTATAAGCCTAGCCAGAATGTGTTGGCTTTCTCCACCCCCTTAGATGAATTCCCTGTGCCTCTGTCCAGCAGAGCCATTAGTTCCCTGTGCCTCTGTCCAGCAGAGCCACTGCAGTGATCTGTGGGGTAAATTTTCTGTCTCCCATCCACACGTCAAGGTTTCTCTTGAAGAGTTTTAGTGAGGGGCTCTGCCTGATTTATATTGGAATCCTGTTCCAAAGCACGGGGAGTATCTGGGACAGGAATCTATCCCTCCAGCATGTCCTATTTATCATTGTGGTGAGGTTTATATCTCCAGAGCTTGTGGCCCTCCGGGATTTGTTTCTTTTTAGGTGGAGCATGTCCATCAATTCAGGGTTGGACATGGCCTTGTATGTCAGGCAGAGATCACCTCTGAGTAAGCGGTATGCAACAGAGTACATCTGGAGTTTCTTGAGTCGGGCTACATAGTGCATCTGTTTGAGGCCAGTAATCCTCTTGGTGAGGAACTTTTCTGGTCTTTCCAGCTGTTGCAGGTGTCTTGTAAGGTACATCCCAAGTTGGATGTTGTATTCTATGATGGGTCTAATGAGTGATGAGTAGAGAGGCACAATAACCTCTTTTGTTCTAGATGCGAACCCTTTTGTGATTAGGTGGGCCACATAGAAGGATTTTCTAACCACCTTGGCAATATGTTTATCAAAGGAGAGATTGCTATCTACTTGGGTCCCCAGATCCCTTATTACATTTTCTGTATTTAGGGGACTACCACCTATGTGGTAGTTCATAGGTACTTTGTTTTTTCCAAAGGGGATGACTATGCACTTTTTGGCATTTAGCTTGAGGCCATGAATTTGACACCAGGTATCCGTCAGTTATGGCCCCTAGTTTGCAGTCGTCTGCGAACTTGGTCAGCCATAGTCAGGGTTGCCAGATGTCCCTATTTGGGCGGGACTGTCCCGAGATCAGCAGCCTGATCCCGAGTCCCACACTGCCGGTTTAAATCCCGGGCAGCCTCCGCTTTGTTTTTTTTTTTTTGATTGGCCCGTATACCGGCATACGGGCCAATCAGAAATCGCTAAACACAGAGCTTCTTGTGTTTAATGCGGAACATCTCAGTTCCGCATTAAACAGAAGTAGCTCCGTGTTTAGCGATTTTTGATTGGCCGGTGTACGGGCCAGTCAAAAAATCGCAAAACAGAGCTACTTCTGTTTAATGCGGAACTGCGATGTTCTGCATTAAACAGAAGTCTACTTCTGTTTAATGCGGAACTGCGATGTTCTGCATTAAACAGAAGTAGCTCCATGTTTAGCAATTTTTGATTGGCCCGTATACCGGTATACGGGCCAATCAAAAAATCGCAAAACAGAGCTACTTCTGTTTAATGCGGATCTGCGATGTTTCGCATTAAACAGATGCAGCTCCGTGCTTATAAAAATAAACACAGAGCTATTGATGTTCAGTGCAGAACTCTGATGTTTCGTATTAAAGACCCTGCCAGACCTTTTTTTTTAAGTCTTCACTTTTGTTTGTCCCTACGTGGCCAGTCGGAAATCTGGCAACCCTGGCCATAGTCCTCCTGTGCTTGTCTGTACCTCTGAGAAGTATATACCGAACAGGAGCGGTCCTAGGACTGAGCCCTGGGGGACACCACTTTTAACCAGTTTAGAGTGTAACCTAGAGCCTGCAACTCTTGCCGTGTGGGTTCTGTCCGTGAGCCAGTTGGCAACCCATCTCGTGTTGTAGAGGTTTATATTCAAGCTGGTGAGCTTGTCTATAATACCAGAATGGGGAATGGTGTCAAAAGCCTTTGCGAGTTCTAGGTAGACTGTGTGGACCTCTTTTCCCTCGTCTAATGCCTTGGTAACTGTCTCAAATAAGTCCACCAGGTTTAGGAGGCATGATCTGCCCTTAACAAAGCCAAACTGGATAGGGTCCAAGGTTTGGAGGTTCCCAATGTCTCTATTAATGAGTTCCATGATGATGCGCTCCATAGCCTTACAGACCAGGCTAGTAGGGCGATAGTTCCCGAGGTCCTCCTTTGTGGACCAGGATAACTGTTTCTGTGCGCCACTCTGTGGGTATGTAACCTGTAGAGAGGCTGAGTTTGAACAGTGTGTTAAGGTGGGTGGTTAATTCATTTTGGAGCTCTTGTAAGACACAGCTTGGGACACTGTCCGGTCCCATTGAAGCTGTGTTTTTGGCTTTGGATAGGGCTGTTTTAACCTGTGTGTGGGTGATTGATGGGGCCCCACATTCTACTGGTATGGTTATGGGCCCTTTAGGGGGTGAGAGGGGGGGTGAAGTTTGCACTTAACCTTTCTGCCAGAATGTTGGCAATATCAGTCGGTTCAGTGTATTTTGTGTCATTCTGCACTAACTCAGCGCAGATCTGGCATTTTCCACTTAGGTTCTTGAAATAGCTAAAGAACACTTTGTGGTTATCTTTGGAGTCCTTGGCAATTTTACTTTCGAAGCTAGCCTGGATGATTTAATGAAGGATCATAGTTTCTTGTTGATACTGATCAGGGATATCTTTCCTTCTTGGGATTTTACTCTTTTCTGTACTAGTTTCCTCCTCCTGTTGTATAGCTTGTTTATGGCAGGGGTCCACCAGACTGGTTTCCTTTTTTTGGAGGAGTGAGTCTTGGTTTTACTTGGGATAGCATGATCCATGCATTCCTGCAGATGCTCATAGAGTGCCTTTGTAAATGTTTCAGCAGCTTGGACAGCATTGTCCTTTAGCATGGGGACTGTGAACCTTTCCACCTCGGTCTTAAGTAATGTGAAGTTTGCTGTTGAAAAGTTTTTCACGGTGGTTTCCTTGATTGGGGTGGGGGCGGAATGTGGATAATCCAGAGTGATTAGTCTATGGTCTGATCTAATCAGAGACTGGTTGACCTCCGGTGTGGAACACCGGTCGCCCATGTTGGTGATGACCACGTCCAATATGTTGTTCCCTCTGGTGGGGGTGTTAACCAGTTGATACAGTGCATTCGAGTTTATAAATTCTAGGAAGCGTTGGGTAAGGGAGTTAGTACTTGAGTAGTTCTCCCAGTTTATGTTTAGGTAATTGAAATCACCCAGTATTAGGGTGTTTGGAAGGACCTTCATATTTCCCAGTGTCTCCAGAAATGCTGAATGGGGGTCCTGGGTCATGGTGGGTGATCTGTAGCAAGCTACAATTTGGATTTCAGTTTTGCCTATTGTTAGTTGCACATGGATGATCTCTGATGCATTGTGCTGCGCCACTAATCTGGAGGTGTGGGTATCCTTGATAAATATGGATACACCCCCGCCTTTTGTGTTTTGGTCCTGGTTCTGTGGCCGAAAGGTATGGTATGAGTTATAGCCTGGTAATGCTGGGGTGCTCTCAGGATCCTTAAACCAGGTTTCTGTTACTGCACAGATGTCGATGTTCGCCATACTGAGGAGTGCCTCGAGTGCATGCATTTTGAGGTTTAGACTTCTGGCGTTGAGTAACATTACCCTCAGTTTTTGGTTACTTGTGCTATTTACGGTGGTGGGTTTGTCTTTTGAGCCTTGCCTAACAAATGCACTATGGGGGTGGCAAGAGCCTTGGCCAGTATTTGAAAGCCTAAGGGTGACAGGTGCAAGCCATCTCTTGCAACGCAACATGGCTTGTCGAGCATGTCATCCCAGGTGGACAGATACTGGATCCCCTTTGAATGACACCAGAAACTTAGCCAGTTGTTGAAATTGATCATTTTGTCTTTATACTGTAGCATAATTCTTGCTGAGGCAGGATGCAATTATTTTACTAATTTGTGTTGAGTCTCCTACTAGATAAGTCACCAATGTTTAGGGTAATGTTATTGTGACAGACCTCTCTAAATCTTATTTCAAAATCGATTTTATGTTCTCTATACAATACTTTAAAATCAGGATATACCATTTTTGGTATTTTTTTTTTTATCTTTCCTGTTTTCTTTTTTTTTGCTAGTGTGCTGTACTCCATTCCATGGAAACTAGATGGATTTTGTTTGTATACTTGCCAAGCTAACTTTTCCTCTAGGACTTTGACCATCAAGGTTTACTGTTCTTTTCTTGATAAGCCATTTGCAGTTTTTCGGGAGCCCAATTTTGAGTCACAGAATTTATCTTAAATGACAAAACAAAAAAAGGCAATCTTCTGTGCTAGAATATCTGTCATCTCAGCTCTTCACTTCCAGTTAGCTAAGGCTGTGCTAATGGATACCGAGGGCCTGTTTCAGGAAGACTCCCTCTTGGTGTGACGGTACACCTTCTCCACTTTCAAAAGATTTGCTGTCAGTGTGAGGGAGTTACTCTAGCTTTAGAGATAGGCCTTACACCAGGAGAAATTCTTTTTGGAACTGGGGTAGGCTTACACTCTAGAAAGTCACTTACACTCAAACTGATAGTGTGCAACATAATATTTATTTATTAAATCAGTCTTTTGCTTTGTAATATGCTAGTAAGACACAGCTTGCCGTGTTACACTTCTGTGGTCTGAATTACCCAAAGGTGAATTCTCACATGTTTTTATACCATATGTCAAAGAAGTAATGAGGACTGCTACAATGTGTTACCCTGTCTTTTTACATTTCACCGACTGGTTTGGGTGTCTAATGTGACAGGAATGGAACCCCCATACCTGTGTCGGGATACCATTAGATTTGTTGCTAGCCAAGAGTGTTCTTCCTAGCACCTTCACTGTACCCAGAATTGCCTCCATCTGCATTTCATATTAGGTTACATGTATTGGTGGCATAGTTAAGTATGATTTTAAATTATTTTTTATGAATTCTGTTGCTACTAATACTACTGTTAAAACTGCCTTGCATTCTTCTGCATTGCTGTCATTTCTGATTGTAGTTGTATCCCTCAATATGTAAGATATTGTAGTCATAGGGTGTAGCAATTTTGGTGATTAGTGCTTTTTTTGTCTTTTTTTCTTGGATTGCTACATGTGGTTTTCTTGCATCCATTTTCTCATCTGAGATTCAAACTTCATCATTGTCAATAATGCTTTTTGGTTAGTGTTTCCAGTGCTTTTCTGCTACTTCTGTTTTGTACCATTTGTGTAATCCCAATGTAACATTCTTACTGTATTATCTTTTTTTTATCACCTTTATTGAATTATCACTTGTGACATAGGCAAATTTACATTACACAAAAGTAATCAAACTGTATTAGCAAATTAACATTAACAAACATTGTACTTCACATAAATTGCTATATATCATATAACCTAAGCAACGTTACATAAATTATTCAATTCCTGCCCCTTTTTTAAAACAAGAAACATCTTTATTAAACCATCATTTACGACATAAGCAATTGTACATTTATATAAATGAAAACAAACCTCACCGACACAATCCTAGTTGTAAGCTGCAAACATTATACATCACTTATAATTTACCCAATCATTTTCAGTCAAACATTACATAGCTTGTTTAAGTCTTGCCTTCTTTTAAACCTCATTCCTCCCCTGTATATATTGTTCCCATGGTTCCCATTTTTTCCTATGTAGTTTGCTCCTTTTTCTAAAGATCTCAGTTTCAGTTGATTTATCTGTTACCATAATCACTATTTCCAGTATAGTTGGTTTAGATTTTGATTTCCATTTTCTAGTAATTGCTTTTTTGGCAGACACCATTATTAGACACAGCAATGCCTTACCATGTCTAGGCAATTCCAATTCTGTATTATAGCTCAGAAAAATAGTCTCCCTCATCACACCAGTCTGTCCACCCAGCATCTCTGACAGTGCATCCCGCAGGAAATGTTTAAAGTCCATCAACCCACTGCACTCCCAGAAAATACATTCCCAAGTACCTCTTTCTTCCCTGTCACACCTCCAACATTTGCTGTCTACCCGAGGAAGAATTCTCTGGCATCTACCTGGGGTATAAAAATATCTATGTAAGCATTTCCAAGCAAAAATCCTAAATCTTCTAGATTCTGTTGCACATTTGGGAGACATACATGTCTTTCCAATGTTTTTGTGAATTACGTATCCAATCTCTCTTCCCAATCCTTTCTTACTGCCACTAATTGATTCTTATAGTTATCATGCAATATTTTGTATGCTGTACTAATTATTCCGCTTTAATGGCAGCTTCTTTTCTAGATTCTACTAAAAACTTTACCAGTGTTGGTCATTTGTTTAGGGCCCCCCTATTTCTTTCTCTTTGCCTGTACTCTGATATCAATCCTTGATAGGGGAAAGCAGTGTCTAACCTGCACTCCAGATAAATTCTTAGCCTCTTCCCATTCAATTACATTTCCCTCTTTAGTTATTTGTCCCCAATTCCTTGGTTCCTTTGCCATTTTTCACCAGTAAATTTTAGCCCCTTCTTTCTGTTGTTTGTGTCCCTAATTGCAGACATCTCTATCGGTAGAATCTCCTTTCAAAATTCCCGTGTTGGCTTGGTTCTTGGAATACTTTCTGCTACTTTATGGATATAATATTCTGCATGATTATTGCTCTCCTTAAAGGCTTGCATCCAAAATCCCAGTCTCTCCTTGTTTCTTGAGCTTCTCCCCTGTTTCAACATCATCCCTTTCCACTTTTAATTATAATTTTCTGCTTGTGCTATGTATAAAAACTTTAACTGTGTATCTCTGAAATACCCCATCAAATTGGGTAATCCCAGTCTGCCCTGTTCTCCTGGAATAATTAGCTTATTCCACTCAACTCTTGGTGTCTTCCCCTCCCAGATAAAGTCCTTCAGCTCTTTATTGCTATCCACAACTTCTCTGGTTGATAAAAATATACCTGACCTGTGTATAAGACTAAAGGGACTATAAACATTTGCTTGTATCTTATTATCCACATCCAATGGCAAAGCTTCCATTTTCTCAGTTTTTGCATTTTCTTTTGTTTAGTCTCTTCCCACATATCCTTGGCTGCCACGTCAGAGTAATTTTTAATCCATACTCCTAAATAATTAATTTTATCATGGCCCCATAAATACGGTGGTCTGTATTGCCCATTGAAATGACTATTCACTGAATACCAATCCATCGACAGCTGTACAACAAAACCCAAATCAATGAACATCAAAAGATTTCCCAGGGCAAGGAAACACTTGCTCCCTACCACATCGAAACACAGACTGCACTAAATCAAACCGACCACACCCCCCTAACTATATATATATATATATATATACCAACTGAGATCACACAATAGTGGGGAAAAGGGCAAAGTTTTGTTGGCCAAGTGCTTCCTTATCCTGGGAAAACCTTTGTGGTTCATGGAAGTGAATTTCATTTTATAGGTGTCAATGGACTGGTATTTGGTAAATAGTCATTTTGGTAATGTAATATAGCCCAAAATACAGGTATTGTTAAACCAATTCATGTGTGGGTACATAGTTTACAGCTATCACCTTTATTTTAACTTAATTAATTCTGTATCCGGGAAAGATTTGAAACTGTCTCAGAATGTTCCAAAACACTGTAATGTCTCTTTCTGTTTTTGTTAAGTATAAAATAATATCATCTGCAAATAGAACCAGCTTTTCTTGACTGCCATACCAATTATATCCTTGGATTTCTGAGTCCCTTATTTTCTATGCCAGTGGTTCTAAATATAATGCAAGAAACAAAGGGGAAAGAGGATACCTCTGCCTAGTTCCTCTGCTCAAGCAGAAATGATCAGAGAGGACCCCATCCACTTTAATTTTTCTTCTGATCCCTCTTATAGCCTCCTAATCAATCGTATATTTTTTTCAGGAAATGCAAATGTTTCCATTGCCCTGCTCATAAAGTCCCAGCTTACTCTGTCAGATGCTTTCTCTGCATCAGGAACCACCACCAACAGTGGTATTTTCTTATATTCTTCTTCCCTCTGGATCATCAGTGTTCTGCTAATTTCAAATGTTTGCCTCCCTCCACAATGTTGACATTACTTTTGTCATTCTTTTAGCCATTATAGACATGAACACTTTATAATCATGGTTTATCATTGAAATGGACCTGTATGAAGCTGGGTCTGATGGATCTTTGCCATCTTTAGGTATTACAGCTGTCACTGCTTTCTTACAGGATGTTGGTATGTCTCCTCCTCTTAAAATACTGTTAAACAAAACCTTACAGATCTTTTATCAGTTTTTTCCCTCCTAGCTTCCAAACCTCCACAGGAATGCCATCTATTCCTGGAGACTTTCCTGTAGATTTGTTATACATCACAATCTCATCTTCTCCTTTCCTAACCGTTAGTAATTGAGCCTCAACTACCTCTAACCTTGGCATATTTAATGCTTCCATAAACATTTCCATTTGTATCTTTTCTTGATTTTCATATTTCTCTGCTTTATACAGACTTTCATAGAATTTCTGAAATATTTCTAATATCTCTACAGGATCTCTTGTTACCGGCTCCTAAGCTTGCTGACAGCTCTTTCTACTTTCTGTTGCCTGAGTTGTTGTGCTAAAAGTTTTTGTACTCTACTGTTATCAAAGTTGCTTAATAGCAGTCTTTCTAAACTTGTGCATATTATTGAGATAATCCCTTATTTTCTGCTTAGCATTCTGCAGTTGATCCTCTTCTTGTTCTGCGAGAGTCCCCCTATTCTGCAATACTTTAACATTTGTCAGTCCCTCTAACTAATTCTTGTTACCTCTTAACCTTAACTCCCTTTCTTTTTATTTCCATCCTGTTTTTAAACTCCACCTTAATTTTATCCCACTCCCTAGCTATATTTTCAGAAGAAATTTCTGTCCTCTTTAGTAGCTACTGAATAATCTCCAGTACCCATTCCTTAAATTCCTGTTTTCAACAGGTAGGTGGGAAAGCGCCAGTGTCTCATTTTTATTTCATTACCTTGTATTCTTATTTTAGTTATCATTGGCACATGGTCTGAAATAGTTATTGGGTGCATATCAAGACCTTCAATTAAATACATATGTTCCTGTGAAATGTAAATTAATTCTAGCCTAGGCCAATTTTTAAATCTTTGGGAATAGTATATAAATTCACTGCTAACTCCTATTACTGAATTAACATCTTCCATGCCAAATACTGTCATAAATTTTTTCTACAATCCTTTGTTATACTTTCCTTTCTAGGCCCCCAGATGCATCTTCACTTTTGGAAATCATATTCCATTCCTCACCTGTAAGTAATATTCCTTGCTGAGACCTGATTAGTTTTCCCATAATTTTCTTAAACTCCATTAAAGCAGTTTTAGGTGAAATATAAATACGTGCCACTGTAATCATCCTCCTTTGCCAGTAGCACCTTAGCCCTACAAATCTGACATTATCATCTTTTTATCCTTTATCACTATTGGAGTTCCTCTTGCAATTAATATAAGTACTCGTCTTTTCCTTTGTCCCAGGTATTCCGCTGAATAACCAGTCTGAAAACCTTTCTTTATCAAATTCATATGTTCAGTTTTTTCCAAGTGTGCCTCCTATAATGTAGCTATTTGCACTCTACATTTTTAATATAGTTAACTACTCTTTCTTTTTTGTATTTATCTCTGAGACCGTTGACATTTAAAGACATAACTTTATTATTCTCACCTTTTATGTACAACACCTTTTTTTGTTAACTGTCTAGTTCCAGCTTTTGTGTTATATGCATACGCTGTTTGCCAGGTTGAACCTTTATATAGTTGTTTCTAGTCATATCCATATGAGCCTATAGCACATCTTACAGAACTTTCTGTTTTATTGAAAGCCCCCAAACAAAAAAAACAAATACCTCCGATACCCCCTAAAATGTATTAACTTAGTACTAACGCACAAAGCTATGTATATCTTCAAATACTGACGTTTTGCCATCCTTATAGGAACAAAATCCCAGACTGACAGCCACACTCACAAACTTGGGTTAACCGAAAAGAAAGGTTAAACATTCTAAGATGCATGATGCAGCCTGTGCTTCCACTAA
This sequence comes from Protopterus annectens, assembly GCF_019279795.1. Classification (NCBI taxonomy): domain Eukaryota; kingdom Metazoa; phylum Chordata; order Ceratodontiformes; family Protopteridae; genus Protopterus; species Protopterus annectens. The sequence continues at coordinate 792,700,023 of NC_056751.1, read as the reverse complement.
GTATTGATCGATTTTCTCTTTTCATTATAGTGCCCCCAGCTGGGAAAACCCCTGAATGCTTTCAGAGAACATTATCTCATAGCCAGTTTCTCATCTCAGTTTTTTTCTTCAGCCAATCACTCTCCACCAGACTGTGGCCATTATTTCTTTAATTCTTGCTATATTATCATGCCTTTCTGTATACATGCCCTCAGCCATGAGTGTATCATACCCAGTAATGAGAAGAGAGACTGTTTCTAGTTCTGTGTTACAGACACTGCATTTGTCTTTCTCCCACTTTTTCAAACAGTTGTGTACATAGCATACTGTTATATTAAGCCTTTCATCTTTTGATTTAAGTCTGGCTCTTCTTAATCATTCTTGCATCAGATCTTGGTCAACATGTGGTTTTAGGAGTTTTCTGCCATTTTATTTGTAGACTTTACAATTTTCTTTCTATATTTTGGTGGTTTCAGTTGCTGTCTGATTCTCATCTACTTAAGGTTTGACTTCCATTCCCCTTGTTTCTGAAATACTTCTGTTAAACTAAGCAATGATATCTTAAACATCTTTTTCATCATGCTTTAGAACATTAACTGTATTTTGATCTAATGAGGTCAGAAAATATGTATGCAGTCCCATAATTTCAGACCTACACAAGTAGCCAGTTTTGAGGAGGCCCATACATCCTTAAGACTGAGGGATAGTAAGTCTTGGCATGCACTAGTTATTGAATATCATTTGATAGGCATGAAGCATTTTTCTTGTTTTCCTGCCATCTTAATTGGTGCTGCTTAGGGCTAGTAAAGCATAATAAAGTTGTAATTTAGAACTGAAACAGGAAATTGACTTATAACATGAACTTTATTCTTAGATATGATATCAAAGCAGTTTTCAATATTAGCTTTAATCTTCAGAAGTATTCCTTATTATGGTTTGCACTCATTTGTTCATGTTCCATTGCCAGCCCTTCATCTATTTTCAAGTATTTATAGATACCTTCCTGTTAAAATTTGTTTATATAACATTCTTGTCCCAGGTTGATATTTTTTTGGTGCTGCAGCTTGCCTTTTGTAAGTGTTGCTTTTGTACTTTTTATTAAGAGCAAATGTCATTCTTGTGTCATCTGAGAAACTTTTAACTGTAATTATGCTTTTAGCTCATCTGATGAACTATATGATTTTAAGTCCTCAACAAAAAGCAGATTACAAGTTTTTAAATAAGGTTGGTTTCTAGGAGTTGAACTGTAACCATAGCCTACTCTGTTAAGTAGCAGTTTAATGGGTTAGGGGTAAGATAAAGAATCACTCTGGAATATTCCCCTTTGAATTTTTATTCCAGGGATAATTAATTTTCCCTTTGTTGTGGCTTAGCTACAAAGGGGTGTGCCTCTGTTTCATAGTTACCACTATGTAATTGATCAATGTAGGGTGTATTATATTCATTTGTAAGCAATACTTTATCCATGAACTTTGGATATTGTCAGATGCTTTCTTGTAATCTATCCATGCCATACTTTGCTCCATATGACTTTCTTTTGTTACCTTTTTTGTTTTACTGCCATGGTTGGATTTTTTGTAGATGGCTGTAAACTGGTCTTCATCTATTCCAGTATATAACGTTTATGCTGGAAGGCAGGTTATTGGTCTGTAGTCCTGATGATGGCTCATTTGTTTCTATTAACCAGGGGGATGTCTGTTCTGGATGTGCATATAAGTAATTTTTACTTGGGGGTTAAATTTTTTTGTAAAAATGTTTATTTTTAGCCAGAAGTTAGGTACTTAATCTAGAGCTGGAATTTTCTTAGTTTCTTTGGCTTTTGCTTCGTCCCAGTTCAAGTTCACTATATTAAAGCTTCTTACCGTTTCTTTCAGTCCTTTCATCCATTTGGCATCTTTATAATGTTCAATAGGGTCTTCATAAATATTTTCCCAAAATGTGCTGCTTTCTTTTTTTGGTGTTTGTATTCCTTTTGCTTTGTTTCCTGATTCTCCATAAAAAAATGTTTGGGTCATTAACGAATTGCTTATTCTGCATTTTCTTTCATATTTATCTGCACACCTTCTAGGTATTTCTGCTTGTATTAATATTTTTAGTTTATTATTAGAAATAGTGTATGCTAAATCCTGGTTTGTTTTGATACTGTATTCTTTTTCTGCCACTTCTGTCGTAATTTTTGTCCGTTCCCTTCTTTGTATTCTTTTAACAGTGATACTTATTGTCTTAGTTGCTATATAGTTTTCTCTGTTTGATGCTTACTTGGTGACGTTCTTCTTCTCAGCTTTCCCTTTGTTTTTATAAATTTCTGTGGAAATACTTTAGCTGTTACTAGTTTAGCTGCACAGTAATGTGTCCTAGTTACCTGTGTTAAATCAGATTAATTTCTCATAATAGTTCTGATTATGACACTCATGTGGTTTACTAGATTTCTGTAATCTTTCTTTTATTTGTCTTAATATGTCTGTCCATCTCTATTAAATCAAGCAGGTCATCTCTTGGATAATTTTCTTTTCATCTGTAAGCTTCTTGGATCATTTTCTTTTTGACTGAGAGTTTGTTCTTTGCTCACTGTTTACTGTTCTTTCCCTTGTTGTGCAGTTCTGACTGGACTTTCATACGAGTCTTCTATAGAAGGTTCAAGAACCTCATCCTGTAAAATATCTTCTTCACATGCATCCTTCTCCATCTGTTACTCCTCTGTCTGGGACCCCATTAACCCACTATGTTGTAATGTTATTTGTGTCAGAGTTGCCAATGTTTCCTGCTCTTTCTCTTGTTGTACAATCCGAAATTGACTTTTGTGCGTGTCTCCTACAGAAGGTTCTAGAACATTGCCTGAGGCGTATCTTTTTCAGATGCACCCTACTGCATCTGTTGCTCCTCCATCTGGAGACTCAATGTCCCACCATGTTGTGCTGTTGCTACTGTTGGAGTTTCCAAGCTAAATTCATCACTTTGTAGATGGTCTTTCACTTAATTTTCTATTTGTTTAATTGTTATCTCACAATTTTTTCCAGCACTCCTTCATGATCTTATTTTATGTATTGTTAAATTTACAATATCTGGCTGTCTTTAGTTGTATTTTTCTTTAAATATCTTTGGAGCTACACTTTTATTGATTAGTTTAGCTTTCTTCTCTGCATAAATATCACACCATATCACATGTTTCTTTCCCATGGCCATTTTTTTTTTTAAAACCGCTGTTTTTGTTCTTTATATTTTCTCACTTAGATCACTTCTTTTCTCTCCGGGCAAGTCTTTCTTCATCTAGGTAATGTTTTTCTGTGATCTGTTTCATGTCTGTAGCTTTTGACAGTTTTTTTGTGCAGGTATTTTTCTTTTTTCTAATATCTATGTTCTTGTTATATGTATTCTGTGTCTGGAAGCTTTGAATTTAACAGTACATGATTTTCCATCTGGACAGGGTAAAGAAGAAATTAACAAGTTGCCCTAGTTCATTTTTTGTTTGTATGTCATTTGGTAATATATTTTATGATTTATTCTGTTCAAGATGCATAATTTATTTGTCTGAATAGCTGCAGAGCCTTGCACTTTCTGCAATGGCTTGCACTACATTCTGTTACAGGTCTAACTAGAGATTTGTTTTTTGAGCGGGATTGACACTGTAACATGTCTGGCCATGACTGAGCTGAAAAGGGTTTTGATTTTAAACTGACATTTTTTGATGAGTTCATTGATGTTTTTCAGGAAACTTAAGAATTGTAGTTTACCACTATGCATTCACTGTAGATTTATGCCTTGTATATAATACGGTAAATTCACAGGATCACTGTTTTTGCAAGGCAGAGTCAGTCCATGGACCATAATTATCTTTACAATATCCAAGTTCATTATGCACCTCAAGCCTCCAGGAGGGCAAAACAAGTCGGAACAAGGCTGAGTTGTAGGGACCCTTTCCATTCATTAAGGCTTACCAGTACAGGAAGCAAGGGTATTGACTATTTTGTATGTAATGTAGGGTTATTCCAGAGACAGAGAAGAGCAGAGTAATCTGTCCCTCCTGCATATATCATGTATTTGTTGATAGAGATTCATGTCTTTAGTTTTTTGTGTAGTCATTTATTTTGGGGAGGTATAGCTGATCAAGAAGGTTAGGTCCTTAACAGCTTGGAATACTAGACATAATTCACCACACAGGAGGTAAGGTATAGGGGTGAACTTAAAGCTTGTTTTGGTTGCTGATAGTCTTCAATTCAGTGATTTTTTTTTCAGTTAGGAAACTCCTGGAACCTATTACCCGTATGATGTGTTTTGCTAGACGCATCCTAAAAGGAGTATTGGTCTGTCAGGGCAGAGTGTAGAGAAACAAGAAGTTATGTACTCACCATAGCGTTCGATGTATGTAGTCCATCTCGCCTCACATTCTTACCCGTGAGTTCGGAGCCGAATATCGGCTCCAACTCGGCCAACTTTTTTCTAGCTCGAAGTCTTTCTATTGGCTGGGCTAAGATGGTATCCCATGATGTCCTTCAAGGATGCATCTGCAGTCCTAACATATGGGTTGTCCTGCCTCAGGCAGCCCTCGGTCGGCCGGATTCCAAAGTCTGGGTCTGGCCTCGGCTGATGTCGCACTTCACCCGACGTCATAGCTCCTGGGGTATAAAGGCATCAGCTGACGCCATTTTCCTCAGTCTTTCTTGCCACGTGGTGCCCGAAGCAGAAGCTGTTCGCAAGTGCCGGTCGGTCAGATCCAGAGATTTCAGCTACCGAAGACTTCTAAAAAAGCTAAGTACCCCGTTGGGGACTCTTTCTTGCCTCAGCCAATGTCAGAAAAAGTAAATAATTGTTTAACTTGTGGGAAACAAATACCTCATAAGGATTTCCACTCTTACTGCCTTCCTTGCTTAGGCCCAGACCACGACGTATCAGCTTGTTTAGCCTGTGCTTCCTTCAACCGACAGACACTTTAGACGTCGGTCGGAGTTTGCAGAAGAGTTTTTTGGTCCCGCTTTTGCATATAAAATGCCGTCGGAGACTCCAACTACTCATTTAGCTAAAAAACGCAAGGAAAAGGACCGACACTCGTGGCCCGTGGTTTCGGCTGAAACCACGGTTAGGCCTACCGTGAGTGTCTCGGTTTCGGCTGAAACAGAGTCCTCTGTTCTTCCTTCAGCCGTAAGCATGCCTCCGACAACCGAGGCCACAGAGGCCCCGGCTGAGTCGGCTACAGAAATTCCTACCGAAGAAGCAGGCACACAAGAATTGTCCGACACCATTCCATTGGACATTTCTACTCCTGCACGTGGGGCAGCTAGACCCCCTGCTTCTATGTCTATTAAGGCCTTCTCCAGGGCTAAAGCAGCTAAACTTTCCAAGGCCTTACCTTCAAAAGCTCCCCCTCACAGACCTTCCTCAAGTTCTCAGATTCTCAGCCTTGCTGAGGACCTTATTTCTTTGATCAGGGGATCCCAACCTCACCCAGACAGGGCCTCACAACCCCCTCCTGAAAAAAGGCCTAGGACTGAACCCCCTGAATCTCTCTCCTCTGACTATTCCTCAGATGGATCAGATTTATCAGACCATCAGGAAGGACCATACTCACCTTATGAGGATTCGGATGCAGAAGACTCCATTCCTTCTGCCTCCCCCCCAGAAGAATTTTCATTTGGGGAAACTCTACATTCAATGAGGGAACATTTCCAATGGCAGGGTCAGGATTTTTCTGATTCTAGGAAAAGGCTAAGGACTTTTTTACACTTACCACAGCATAGGCCTTTAGCCATACCACCTGTACTATCAGTTGTTGATGATGCATACAATGATGCCAGTTCAGCCCCTGATTCTCTTCCCCCGGCCCCTGCCAAACCTGACAGATATTACAGGGTCCCGGATTCTCACTTCCACTTGTACAAGGCCCACGCTGCAGACCCAGAAACCATTTCTCAGGGCCCTAAGGGTGTTGCAGCTGCCTCTGCCAAAAACCCCCTACCCTCTGAAAGAGAATCAAGAGCATTAGAGAGATGGGGTAAAAAGGTTTGTACATCTGCTACTCTTTCTGCCAGGGCTTTAAACTGTCAATTTTACATGATACAGTACCAGGAATTTTTGTTAGATCAGCTGAATAAAAAGCTTTCCTCTCCTGAGCCTTTAGACCGTAAGTCCCTTCAGGAGTTGGTACACAATTCTCAGCAGGTCAGTAATCATTTTTTAAAATGTGGCTATGGTGCACTGGAGGCTTCATTTAGATCAGCTATGACTGGAGCAGTGATTCGAAGGCATGCCTGGCTAAAAGAGCAATCCTTGCCAGACCATGTTAAGTCTAAACTCCTAGATGCCCCTATGGAGAAACAAAGTTTGTTTGGCTCCCCTGCACAGGAGGTACTAAAGAAAGTGGAAGAAAAAGCAAAATCTGTGCAAACAGTCAAGGATTTTCTGCAGGTCCAACCTCCGAGGTTCAGCAGAAATTGGCCTTCAAAGAATTGGTCCTTTCCAGACATTTCCAGAGCACAGAGAGGCAGAAATAGACGCCCAAGAGGCAGAGGTCAATCAAGGGGTGCCTACAGGGGCCGTCAGTGGCAACCTGACAACCAGAGGAGTGCCTCCACAGCTGCGACTGCAACCACTTCCACAGGACAGACACAATGACTTGGCTCTGATTCCGCCTACCAGGGAACAATTGGAAGCACCCTTGGGCGGAAAGTTAGCTTTATTTTCAAAAAACTGGCATTGCATTACAGGAGACAAATGGACTTTGCAAACAATAGACAAAGGCTACAGGTTTCACTTCCACACTTTACCAAAAAAGAGAGGAATGCCAAACCTTCCACCAAGCCAGAAATCAGAGGCTCTAAAACAAGTCATCAACTTACTAAGGAAGAGAGCAATAGAAAAGGTACCATCTATGGAACAAGGCCAAGGATTTTACTCCAGACTATTCCTTGTACCAAGAAAAGAAACTCAGTGGAGGCTTATTCTCGACTTGTCCGCACTGAACACATATCTCATTGTACCAAAATTCAAGATGCTGACCCTACAGCAACTTCTTCCCATGTTGGGCAAGGAGTCTTGGCTGGTGACTCTAGATCTCAAGGAGGCATACCTGCACGTCCCTATACGACCAGATTGCAGAAAACACCTCAGATTTCTTGCAGGATCAGAGCATTATCAATTCTCAACATTGCCCTTTGGCTAATCTACTGCGCCCAGAGTATTCACGAAATGCCTGGCATCAGTAATTGCACATTGCAGGCTTCAGGGAATTCAAATCTACCCATACATGGACGACTGCCTAATACAAGCGGACAACAAGACAAAAATAATAAAGGATTTGGCCTATGTCATACAACTGCTGCAAGCCTTGGGATACACAGTCAACATACAGAAGTCAAGACTAGTGCCATCCCAAAGGATAACATTTTTGGGTGCAGAACTGGACACAATAACTCAGATGGCTTTTCTCACAGAAGAAAAACAAAAACAACTTCCAGTCTACTTCACAGCATTGACAAGACAAACTCAGCTTACTGCAAGGAAAGTCCTGCAGGCCCTGGGTTACATGGCATCCTGCATAATCTTGATTCCACATGCCAGACTGCATATGAGAAAATTACAATGGTACCTAAGAAATGTATGGTCTCAACACAGACACAGTCTAGAAACCATGATACCAATCATTCCATGCCTGAAAAAGGAATTCCTGTGGTGGGCTCAGGCCTGCCAGACCTTTCCACAAACCACAACCAAAGCAGACCATCGCCACGGACGCCTCAGACCTAGGCTGGGGCGCACACATGGAAGACAAGTGTATCCAAGGCCTATGGTCCCAAGACCAGCTGAATCTACACATAAATCTAAAGGAGATGCTGGCAGTGAAGCATGCAATAGAGGCATTCAAATCATTCCTCCAGCAAGGACACCTGCTGATAAGGACGGACAATGCCACAGTCATGTGGTACATCAACAAACAGGGAGGCATGCATTCCTACCCTCTATGCCGGATGGCAATGGAACTGTGGAACCTAGGCCTGAATCTCAACATTCAACTGCAGGCCAGATTCGTACCAGGAAAAGAGAATTCACTAGCAGACAAATTAAGCAGAACTACCACGGATGCTCACGAATGAATGCTGCATCCAGATATCTTCAAAACCATAACAAAGAAATGGGGAATGCCAGAGATAAACCTGTTCGCCTCCCCACTCAACCACCAACTGAAGAAATTCTGCTCAAGAGAATACCACCCACAAGCCTGGAGGGTGGACTCCCTTTCTTTCAGCTGGAAGGCCCTGACAGTTTATGCCTTTCCACCTCTCCCATTGATGTACAAAGTTCTACTGAAGATCAGGGAGGAACAGCCAAAGGTAATTCTGATAGCTCCAGACTGGCCAAGGCAGCATTGGTACCCGCTACTGAGAAGCATGTCTCGGACGAACCCATGGCCTCTACCTCTATGGCCTTTACTTCTAACACAGAACAACTACAAGACCCTGCATCCAAACTTGAAAACGCTGCAGCTAACTGCCTGGAAAATTGCATAAAACAAAAACAACCGGTTTTATCTGAGAGGGTCAAGGACTTTATCCTGGAGGCTCGCAGAATCTCCACAAGAAAAGCATACTCAGCCAAATGGAAGAGATTCCTCATTTGGAGTGCATCAAAGGGAACAGATGTCACGCTTGCAAACCTAGCACACATCCTAGAATACTTAGCAGAACTGTTCCACAATGGCCTGTCCTATTCTTCCATTAAGATTCATGCTTCAGCAATTTCAGCAGAGTACAACATGGATCCTCCTATCTTCTCTCAACCTCTCCTCAGACAATTTCTAAGAGGGATCAAAAATGTAAAACCTCCAAGGAAACCACCTCTGCCTGCATGGGATCTCAATTTTGTGCTGGAAAAATTAACACTTCCCCCTTTTGAACCAGTTGCATCAGCAGACTTACAGTTCTTATCTTGGAAAACTGCCTTCCTTCTAGCAATCACTTCAGCAAGATGGGTATCCGAGTTACAGGCATTAATGGCAGTACAGCCTTTCCTTATCTTTCACCAGGATAGAGTGTCTCTGAGAACCAATCCTACTTTCATGCCAAAGGTGGTATCCAGGGTATCCTTGAACCAAGCTATTCATTTACCTACGTTCTTCCCTAACCCACAGAACAGGGGGGAAAAGCTACTACACACCTTGGACGTACATAGACAACTGCGCTATCTGGACAGAACTAAGACCAGCAGAAAAACTGACCAGCTTCTGGTAGCATATGCAACAGGAGTGCAAGGAAAAGCAATTTCCAAACAGACAATTTCAAAATGGATAGGAAATTGCATTCGATTCTGTTACTCTTTTCATGGAAAGACAACTCCTGAAAATATCAGGCTTCACTCCACAAGGGCTACAGCCACCACTACAGCTTTCCTACGAGGAGTGGCTACCAAAGACATTTTAGAAGCTGCTACTTGGAGCTCCGTGCATACATTTGCCAAGCATTACAATCTTCCTTTATACTCCAGATCCCGAGCAGGCTTTGCAACTGCAGTTTTACAAGGGATCTTAACTACACCATCTTTATCTTAGTGCCTCCTCCCCCAGTTTGGCTATGGTATTCTACCCATATGTTAGGACTGCAGATGCATCCTTGAAGGACATAGTACAGTTTTGTACCTACCATAAATGTAGATGTCCGATAGGTATGCATCTGCAGTCAGGATTACCCACCCTCCTTCCCCTCTGTGGTATTCCTAGGGTGCTTACCCCTCTTTCAGCTAGCTGGGGGAATCGGTTATGGTGTATTTGTTTGTATGTATATATGTATATATATTTTGTTTGCTACTGTTTGGAATTTTCAACATTTATCCAAATTTAGCCTTCCTAGAGGGCACCTGGCATCTGGGGCAAGAAACACTGAGGAAAATGGCGTCGGCTGATGCCTTTATACCCCAGGAGCTATGACGTCGGGTGAAGTGCGACATCAGCCGAGGCCAGACCCAGACTTTGGAATCCGGCCGACCGAGGGCTGCCTGAGGCAGGACAACCCATATGTTAGGACTGCAGATGCATACCTATCGGACATCTACATTTATGGTAGGTACAAAACTGTACTTTGCATTGCTCCATATCCCCAGATCTAGTTTGCTGCAAACACCAACATTCATACCTCATGCGTAACAACACCCAAGGAAAAAAGAATAAATGAAAAGTGAAGGGAGCTCTGAAACCCAGACCTAACCTCCAGATCCTCCAGGAAGGGAGAAGGTGGGAGGGTAAGTAAGAATGTGAGGCGAACTGGACTACATACATCGAACGTTATGGTGAGTACATAACTTTTTGATGTTATGTAGTCCAATCTCGCCTACATTCTTACCCGTGGGACACTGTCCCCAGCATCTAAATCCTGGGAGGCTCAGAGGAAGATGCTCCTGAGTACTGTGGAACCAAAGGAAGACCTGCCCCTAGATACCACGTCCAACTTGTAATGAGTAACAAAGGTGTGAAGGGATGCCCAGGTAGCTGCAGCACAAATATCATCCATAGACAATCTGGCCTGATAGGCTGTAGATGTAGATACAGCCTGAGTAGAGTGAGCCTTGACTGGAAACGGTAGGTTTTTACCCCCTGAAGAATAAATGAAAGAGATGCAATTGGATATCCACCTGGATAGAGTGATTTTGGAGACAGAAGACCCAATTCTGTTTTCCAAAAAGGAAACAAACAGCTGATCAGATTTTCACAGATCTTTGGTTCTGTGCAGATAAAAACATAACTGTCTGTGTACATCTGACTGATGAAATTTAAATTCTGCCTTGTTTGAAAACTGGGGAAAGAACACTGGCAACTCAATAGATTGATTAAGATTAGATATGGACACCACTTTAGGAAGAAAAGAAGGGTTTGGTCTAAGAGAAACCCTGTCCTTATGAAAGATTAAGTATGAGGGTTTGATAGAGAGAGCCTGAATCTCTGAGACGCGTCTGGCTGATGTGATGGCTACTAAAAGGGCAGTCTTCCAGGTCAAGAATTATAAGTCACAAGTAGCTGCCGGCTCAAAGGATGGCGAAGTAAGAGCCTGCAGAACAAAATTTAAATCCCAAGGCATGATTGGTTCTGAGACAGGAGGACGGAGTAACAGAGTGCCCTTCAGGAAAGCCTTAGAGTCTGTGAGCCAGCAGACTAGGCTCATTAGCAGCATGAAAGTTAGAAATCGCTGCCAGTTGGACTTTAATAGTAGCGGACGCTGAGCCCTGATGAAAAAGCATAGACAAGAACTCCAAAACAGAAGCAATTGGAGCTGTGTAAGGGTCAATGCCTTGGGTATGAGCCCAAATAGAAAATCTCTTCCATTTGCTGGAATAAATCTTCCTAGTAGAGGGCTTATGAGAGGAAGATAAAATATGAACTACCTCAGGTGAAAAGTGATGAAGCCTAACTAATGACGGAAGTGGAGCAACCAGGCTGTCAATCGGAGGGTCCGCAGAGAGAGATGGAGCTGCCCTGACATGTGTGTCAAGTAAATCTGGTTGAGGGTCCAGAGTCCAAGGCGTGTCCATGATGTGGGGATGGAGAAAGGGGAACCAAACTTGATGAGGCCAGTGTGGAGCAATCAGAATCATTCTGTTTCCCAAGGATTGTGCTTTCTGAATCACTTTTGACAGCAAGGGAAACGGAGGGAAGGCATATAGCAGACTGGAGGGCCAGTCGTGGACTAGAGCGTCCCTGGGTGACTCCCCCTGGGGGGGGGGGTCACCGTGAAGTAGCTGCTGCATTTAGCATTGAGGGAGCTGGCAAAAAGGTCACATCAAGGCTGACCCCATCTGCTGAAGATCCATTCAGCAACTGGACGGTTCAGGGACCACTCGTAACGCATCAGAATAGCTCTGCTTAGCCCGTTTGTGATCACATTGGACTTCCCCGTAATGTGCATTGCCACCAGAAACCATTGGGAAGATACTGTCCACTGCCACAATCGCATGGCCTCTCTGCACAGGGGGTAAGACTTGGTTCCTCCCTGCTTGTTCAGATACCACACCACTGACATATTGTCCAAGTGGACTGCAATAGTCCCGAGAGGTAGAAAGCTCTGAAGTGCCTGCAGCACAAGTAGCACCGCTCTCATCTCTAGGACGTTGATATGCAGATGTATCTCGTGCTCTTGCCACGTGCCTTGGACTGTCCTGCCTAGATAATCCCCCACCCCATCTGGGAGGCGTCCGTGGTCACCGTGGCAATCAGGGGCGGTGGAACGAAGGGTTTTCTCCTGTCCAGATTGTTGGTGCAAAGCCACCAACTGAGATCCTGTTTGCATCTGTCTGTGAGAAAAATAGAGTGGGAAAGTGGAAGTCTCTGGAGAGACCACTGAGCAAATAGGAGCCATTAAAGGAGCATCATATGTAATCTTACTAGAGGGACAACATAATTGTTGCTGCCATAGTCCCCAGGAGTTGGAGAACCCATCTTGCCTTCACTCCTTTCAGGGGAGCAGGGCGTGAACCTGTTGCTGTAAGACTCTGATTCTTTCCTGTGGTAGAAAGGCCCACATTTGAACAGTGTCTAGCTCTGCACCTATAAAAATGACATGCTGTGAGGGCAACAAGGCAGATTTTTCCCAGTTCAGTGTTATGCCCAACTGTTGACAGAGAGTGACGGTAGCATCCCTGGTTTGGATTAGCAGATGCCTGGTAGTGGCAGTGAGGAGCCAGTCATCCAGATATGGAAACACTTGGAATCCTTGATGTCTCAAATGAGCTGTCACCACTGCCATACACTTGGTGAACACCCTGGGGGCTGTGGTGAGACCAAAGTGCAGGGCTCGAAACTGAAAATAACTGGCTCCCAGCCGGAAGCGTAGGTGACTCCTGGATGCCCTGTCCATTTTGATATGGTAGTAAGCATCCTTGAGGTCAATGGAGCACATCCATACTTCTTTTCCTAACAATGGGAGAATTGACTGTAATGTGACCATATGGAACTTGGACTTTCGTATATGGTTGTTTAGTTGGCTGAGATCTAATATGGGTCTTAGGTTCCCTGTTTTTTCGGCACCAAAAAAGAATCTTGAGTAAGTCCCTAATCCGATCTGGTCTGAGGGGACATGCTGGATGGCTCCTTTTTCTAGCAGCTTTGAAACCTCTGAAGTCGCGTGATACCTTTGACTGGGTGGAACATCCAGGATTTTTCTGACTGGAGGAGGATCTGACGAAAAGGGGATGGCATAACCTCCGGAAACTATTCGTAATGCCCATTGGCCCTGGGTGATGCTTTGCCAGGCTTCCAGGTATAATGATATTCGACCCCCAACTGGCTCCGGAAATGCACAGTCAGGCCTCCCAACAGGAGTGATGGTAGGGAGAGCCGCGAAAAGAATTGCGGTCTCTCGAATTGCCGGGGCTCCCTCTGCCTCTAGGGTGGCATCTTCTTGAATAACTTCCCCCTCCTCTGCCTCTGGAGGGGGGCTCACCTTGTGCACCGGGAAAAAAACCTCTGTGATTTTTTGAACCACATCTTCCCTCCCCTCTGAGCCTTGGGGTAAGGCCTAGAGGGGAGGGAAAAACAGACCCCTACAGCAGACAGAGATTTTCCCTCCTGCTCGCACCTGGTGAGTGTGTCTTTCACCTTGGTTCCGAACAAAGAAGAACCATCAAAGGGGGTGTCAGTGAATGACGACTTGAAGGCCTCCGCGAAATGACAAAGGCGCATCCAAGCTTGCCTCCTAAGGGCGACTCCTGAGCTTGCTGCTCTACTCGCTCCCTCGGCTGCATATGAAATTAGCCGCATGGAGGACTTAACGATGGAATTGAGGGTAGACATCTGGGCGTTAACCATCTGGGCCACCGCCTCAGGAACGTTACCCGTGAGAGTATCTCCTAGCTCCTTGAGGAGATCTCTCTGGAGCTGAATAAAGTGAGATAAGTAGTTCAGTGACCGTAAGGTAAAAGTTGCTGACGAAAGGGTATGCTTCACGTACCGGTCCATGGTCCTAGACTTCTTGTTAGGATGGACGGAGGAAGAAGTCTCGGCTAATTCCTTCTGGATGGCTGCCGCCACCACTATGGCAACCACAGGGACTCCCTTGGACAAAAACTCCTTACCCGGGGGAGCAGACAGAAATTTATTGGGTCTCCTGGGTATGGGTTCCACAGAATCAGGGTTCTCCCACACCCTCCGACAAATCAAATCCAGGAGCTTGTCGAAGGGTGGGGACACCCAGGAGGCAGAGGGCTGAGCACCAAAGGCCTTCAGGAAGACCGACTCCTCAGAGGGGGCTTTGGACGGCCAGTCACCTCTTTGTTTCAATATCTCCAGGATGTCGGAGAAAGAAACATCCTCAGAGGATGACTTGGGGGACCCCTCCGATTCCTCGAGGTCAGTATCTGAGGTGAGAGACTCATCCTGGGAGTCTATGTGCTTCCTCTTGCACATTTGTTTTTCCTAGGGGGCTCCTCAGGCAAACACTCTGAGGGGCCCTCAGAAACTTGGGGACCACTCGTGGGGGTATACCGAGGCCTTGGGGCTCCGCTGTCTACAGATAGGTGGTGATCAGAGACCTGCACCAGAGTGGTAGGGGACAGAATGACTGACCCGCATGATGTAGCTGACGATCTGGCCAGCGCACTCCGCATGGCCTCAAAGGGTGACCCCCCCCCCCCGAATCCGAGGACCGACCAGCCTCCGAGGCCACGACAGGAGTCTGGGTTCCCCGAGCCGAGGCACCGAGAGGGAGACTAGGAACCGATAGATGTCCCAAGGTCTCTCCCTCGGGCCCGACTGAAGAATCCGAGTCCCGAATCCCGTGGACAGCGCCGATGGGGTCGGAGCTGACATTGGCACCGATAAGCCCGGAGGGGCCATTGGAACCGACCTAGAAACATCACCTGGAGCGGAGCATTCCGGCTCCGAAGACAGAGATGCCCTCGGAGGAGGAATCGAAGAAGGAATCAGGATGGACTCCGGAGCCGACTGGGACGGAGCCGAGAACAATTTAGCCAAAACCGGTGACTGAAGGAGTCTCTGCACCACCCTATCGACATACACATCTGAAAGTGTCCTGGAGGATTTGGAGGACAGGGAGGGAGATCGAGATCTCCTCTCAGGTGAAACTTGTCTAGTACTGGGCGATCGGCTCTGAAGAGGTTCCAATATAACTGGAGCCAACGCAGGTTCCATCAACACCGACACTTCCTGCGGCCCCGAGGACAGTGGAGCTGAGGAGGTTGAAGCTAGTTTGATTACTTTCTCCGGTGGCTCTGAGGAGACTGAAGGAGCCGGAGACCTCTTTTTCGATTTAGTGGATTTTGATTTTGAACTGAAAGCAGATTCCAGGCCCTCTTCGAATGAGGGTTTCAAGAGTCCCTTCAGAATTAACTTATTCTTTCTTTCTTGAAGTACCCTGGGACTAAAAGCATGGCAAAAGCTGCAAGACTCCTGAAGGTGGATTGTTCCCAGACAATAAACACATACTGAATGTCCATCGGTGATGGACATTTTATAACCACACTTAGAGCATTTTTTAAAACCCGAAGGCTTGTGCTCCTTAGAATCTTTAGACATCTTGCTAAAGAATCACAATTACCAGTACAAAGGGTCACGTGACTGAACCGATTGGAGAAAAACTACAGACAAAATACACCACAGTAAGCGCGGGAACAAATTTACCACTAAACAACTGCACAACAATCCTCTGAACGGACACACACTAAGGTGAATAGGGCTAAAACCTTTAAATTAAACGAATTTAGACCAGCACTAGCACACACAACAAGGGAAGCAGATACTAAAACCTTTAACTTAAACGGTTTTGACAGAAAAACACAGGGACAAGCAAGGGGACAGACTAGGTCCTCTAACTGATACGGGCCTAGCCCGTTGGAACAGCTAGTGGGATACCACAAAAAACAGTCACACTACAAATTATGCATAAAATGCCAAACTAGAAGTAGCTATTAAAATAGCTTTTTGTTTGTAATAAATTTCTCTCAAGAAGAAGAAAAAGGGTACTTAGCCACAGCCAACAGCGAGACCACGTCCGAGCTACACAAG
The DNA here is from genome assembly GCF_019279795.1 of Protopterus annectens. NCBI lineage: Eukaryota > Metazoa > Chordata > Ceratodontiformes > Protopteridae > Protopterus > Protopterus annectens. The sequence goes on along the minus strand of NC_056751.1, from coordinate 792,684,053 downwards.
CGGCAAACAAGATCTGGGGATATGGAACAATGCAGCATGGGATACCATCTTAGCCCAGCCAATAGAAAGACTTCCAGCTAGAAAAAAGTTGGCCGACTCGGAGCCGATATTCGGCTCCGAACCCACGGGTAAGAATGTAGGTGAGATTGGACTACATAACATCTAATTTTGACCAAGTTGAGATATCCTTAGTGATAGCAGAATATAATAGAAAGATTTCCTGACTACTGTTACTACATGGTGGTAAGAGGACAGGGAGTTTTCTGTGAAGGTGCTGAGACATTTGAAGACCATATCTGTTTGGAGTATAGTGCTGTCTGTATTTTTACTACTTTTGAGGTTTGTTTACAGAAGATGACAGTGCCTCATTTATTTGCATTTAATTTAAGCCCATTTCTAATATACTATTGGTTTATGTGGTTTAGCCCTTGTTAAAACAACATGATATCAGACACTGAGTGAATGACAGCACCCAGTAATTGTAAATTTAGTTAGCCATGTGACTGGGATAAGTGATTTGGTGATCAGAGAAAGAAATTCCAACTAGAAGGCATCCTAGTACTGATCCCTGAGGAAGGCTAGTAGTCAGCTTTTTATATTTACTTTAACTATATGTGTTCTGTCTGTCACTCAGTTTGCTTTTACAACATAAGGGTCTACGTTTAGGCACCAAAACTTATTTACAGTTCCAGCAATGAGAACAGTGTCAAAGGTATGGTGTATGAACTGAATGGCCATCATATACAGCTTCAGTGACTTTCTCAAAGAGGATTACTAAATTAAGTAGACATGATCTCAGTTTGAAAAAAACATTGTTGCAGGCCATGTGTTAAATGGCTTTGCAGATTAGGCATGTTAAACTGATAGGTCTGTGACTCCCTTGATGTGAGGTGGGCCCCCTTTATATAGGGGAATAACAATAGCTGTTGCCCACAGTTCTGAAACATACCAAGTGGCTGTGTTTAGGTGGAATGCTATTAGACTGGGTTCTGAAAGGGCATGTTTACTACTGTTGATTAAGCAACCAGATGTATTGCTGGGCAACACATAAGTGGTATTTTTTAGATTTAAAAAGTGAATTTAGAACATATTTCATAATAATCTTGAAAGGGGAGGAAGGAGCTTTGCAGATTTTTTTTTAGTTGATTTGCCCCTCTTACTGGCCATTTGACAAATGCATTCCCTCTTCACTGAGGGTGAGACTGAGCCAGGAGGGGCCATCAGGGGAGTTCTGAGTTTTTTTTTTTTTTTTTTTTTTACAGCCCTAACATCCCTATTTCCCCTCTACCATGTGAGAGAAAGGGGCATGCAAAAGGATGATGTTAAGTAGCCCCAACTACCAGCCTTAATGCATGGATATTAGTTTCCTTGGTCTCCCCCAGGGAACTTGCACCTGCTCACTGTGCTCCTGGGTATGCCCAACCCTGTCAACCCTTTGGGAAAGGAAAGCAGGCCATTCCTGCGCCCCCCTCTGTTGCCTGGCTCCTCCATTGTTGGGGTTACTTAGCAAACCTCAGTTACCTAGGTCACAGTCAGATCTCCAGCTGTATGCCACAGAGCTGTCTCTGGTATGACTTGGCACTAAATTTATCTGCCAGTGTTTTAGCAATGCCTTTAGGGTGAGAGTGGTTAACACCGTTATGAAAAAACTGATTGTTGTTTCTTAACTCGAGTCTATATCATATGTTCAAAGTTTAACAACTCCGAACATCGCAAAATCGAACTTGTATGTTCGAAGTTGTAAAGTGCGGTCTCTGAGTCGGTATATTTAAAGAGCAGGGGGTGTGGGCGGTGCAGAGGGGCTTGCCCCCCCTGCTTACAGCAGTCAGGTAAGTTCATATGTTCAAAGTTTTACAACTTAGAACATATAAGTTCGATATCATGATGTTTGAAGTTGTTAAGCTTTAAACATATGTTATAAACCCTCTTAACTCTGCTCTAATTAAAGAAAGATTTATGATTGCGATTGACTTTGAATGCTGATTTCAGTTCTTTTGTTTCTTTGATCTTACTTATACTAGCATTCAGATTTTTGCTAATCATCTTTTTGATAGATTATTTAATGTGGTGTGTTTTGATTTTTTATATGCCTTAATTAGCTTATTAATGCAGGCATTCCTCCAAGGAGGTTTATTTTTACGTCCAGCTATATCTTTGGTTTTGATTGGGAACACTTGTTTTACCTTTAGCTGTTGTAGTTAGTGTCCAGTTTACAGTCATCAAAAGATTTGGTACCAGGGATTAAAGTTGTATCATCAAGTAACTGCAGTGATACGTTAAACAAAAAGGACCCAAGTAGAGGCTCTAGATGGACTCTAGAGGTAACAGATTTTGGTTTGGGCAAGTTATTGTTAATTCTGACTCTGAAGGATTTATTTGATAACCATTTTGAAGTCTAGTGCATTGTTATAGAATTAATGTTTGGGTATATGGATCCTGACGAAACACAGTCATGAGATACACTGTTGGAAGGCTTTGATACATTTAGTCTGCCAGTTGGCAGAGGATTAAAGCTGTAAGTTAACAAACTACTTCCGATTTAGCCAGGGTTTGATTCCCTCAGCTTCTGTTTGCCTAACTGTGTGACTTTGATCAAGTCACTTCACCAGACCGTGCTCCCTGGCTAAGTCTGAAAGAGGCCCATGGAGATTGGTGCTTGCAAATGAAGAAATCTAAACAGACAATCTGATAAGGCACCACTAGTTTTATTGTAGAACTGGGCAAGGTAAGATTGACGAGATCAAAAATTTGTAAAGCCACACTGGTCGATGCTTATTTTATAACTATTATTTTAGTAATAAACAGCACAAACACCCTGGCACTTGGCAATCCAATAGCAGGCAAAAGAAAAGACAAAATAAACTATAAAAACTCCCAAACACTTTTAATGTTGAGCAAATAAACATGGTTTAGCACTTTCATCAGTACATTGACATCTTCAGAACCACAAAACAAAGTAAAAACTAGTTTAAGTACTTTTCAAGTAGAATGAACCCCACCCCCAATGATAAACCAATCAATGTGTAATAAATCAACTTCTAATAAAAGTAACATAACCAACTAAATATTGGTTATAGACAATAATGTAAGAAAAAAGAATATAAGAAAAAATATAAGAAAAAAACATGTAAAACACTAAATATCAATAGAGAAATAATAACCATATACAAATTTGTTAAAAAATCTAAATCTCAAAACATATTGTGTCTTCTTTTAAGTTCACTTGTGATGGAGACACTTTCATTTAAGCCCAGGGAATTGGTGGCGTTTAATCTTAATTGCCACACCATTACCCTGTGCATCAATACATTTTCCCAATCACCACAAAAAGGGTCATCATGAACCTGCTCCAACACAAGAAACTTAAACTTATCAAAAGTTTCACAAACTGTAGAGTGACGTGCCAGTGCACTTTTTTTTGTCAAGTTTCCGGATGTTCTATATGTGTTGGTAAATTCTGTGGTTTAACCCATTGAAAGTCTTCCCAACATAAAAAGCCTGGCAAGACTGACAGATGGCAAGGTACACCACCCTCTCAGAGAAACAATTAAATTGACCTTCCCAAAGCCATTTTTTGGTCACATTGTGCAACCATCCACCATAGTTGTCTTCAGTAAGTCTGCACTGTTTGCATCTTCCACATTTTACAGTGACCGGCCAAATACCACCATTCTCCTATGGTTTCCTCTCCAGCAAATCTTTGATGTTGTTTTTTCTTTTATATGAAAACTTGTCATGGACTCTTAAATAGATCTAGTGTTTTCCTCGCAATTAAACAAAAAATTTTTGTGATAACATTTTCAATACCCTTTACATCAAGAGTTCATAGGTAGGTACTAGGCTATCGGCCCTAGGGCATATATAAGCCTAGCCAAAAAGGTTCCCTGTCTTTCGCCACCCAAGAAAATTATTTTCCTGTGCCCCTGTTAAGCAGTGCCGCAGAAGTGATCCCCGGGGTGAATTTTCTATTTCCCATCCAGTCGTCATGATTTTTCTTAAAGAGGGCTAATGAGGAGCTTTGCTTGACATGAATGGGTAGTTTGATCCAGAGTTTGGGAAGTCTCTGGAACAGGAATCTATCCCTCCAGCATGTTCAGTTTATTGTGGTGACAAGGTTTAGGTTCCGGAGCGTGTGGTTCGGAGAGATTGGGATTTCTTTAAATGTAGCATGTCCCAACAGCTCTGGGTTTGACATAGCTTTGTATGTTAGGCAGAGATCACCTCTGAGAAGGCAATATGCTATGGAGTAGAGCTGGAGTTTTTTGATACGGTCTGTGTATGGCATCTGTTTGAGGCCGGTAATCCTCTTAGTGAGGTATTTCTGTGGCCTTTCCAATTGTTGTAGGTGTCTTGTGAGATACATGCCAAACAGGGCATTCTATTCTATAATGGGTCTGATGAGGGATGAGTAGAGAGGAACAATGACCTCCTTTTTCTTGAGGAGAACCCTTTTGTGATGAGGTATGCCACGTAGAAGGATTTCCTGACTACTGTGGCAATGTGGTTATCAAAGGAGAGACTACTGTCCACCTGTGTCCCGAGGTCTCTTATCACACTTTCAGTGTTTAGTGAGCTACCACCTATGTGGTAGTTCATGGGTACCAAGTTTTTCCCAAAGGGAAAGAAAGTGCACTTCTTGGCATTGAGATTGAGGCCATGACTTTGACACCAAGCATCTATCTCTGTGAGGCCCTTTTATAGAATGTCTGCATCATTAGGTGATTCTATTATGGCTCCCAGTTTGCAGTCATCTGTGAACTTTGTTAGCCAAAGACCTTCTGTGTTGGCCTGCACTTCAGAGAAGTAGATGCTGAACAGGAGAGGACCCAGGACTGAACCATGTGGTACTCCACTCGTCACTGATCTGAAGTCAGACTTGGAGTCGGCTACTTTTACTGTGTGGGTTCTTTCAGTGAGCCAGTTGGCCACCCATCTTGTGACATAGGGATTTATGCCCAGTTTAGTGAGTTTATCTATAATTCCAGAGTGGGGGATGGTATCAAAAGCCTTGCTGAGGTCAAGATAGGCTGTGTGCACTACCTTGCTCTTGTCTACGGCTCTAGTGACTGCTTCAAAGAAGTCAGTCAGGCTTAATAGACATGATCTACCTTTTACAAACCCAAAGTGAGTTGGGTCGAGGGTTTGGAGGTTACCTATGTCTTTCTTTATAAGATCCAAGATGATACGTTCCATGGCCTTGCAGACCAGGCTCGTCAGGCTAATGGGGCGGTAGTTTCCAGGGTCCATAGTGGCACCGCCTTTGTGGAGTGGGATAACTGTTGGTGTGCCATTCAGTAGGCACATAGCCTGAGGTGAGGCTATGATTGAACATGGTACTTAGGTGGGTTGCCAGTTCATTCTGTAGTTCGTGCAGTGTGCAGCCTGGGATGTTGTCTGGTCCCATGGATGCTGTGTTCTTGGCTTTAGAGAGTGCGGTCTCTACTTGTTTATCCCTGTTTACAAGGGGTTTGCATTCTTCCTGTATTAAGATGGGCCCTTTGGAGGGTGAGAGGGGGGTGAAGTTAGCACTAAACCTATCTGGTAGGATGTTGGCAATATCGGTTGGTTCTGTATATTTTGTACCATTGTGCTGTAGCCTAGAGCAGATCTGAGTGTTGCCATTGAGATTCTTGACATAGCTGTAAAATGCTTTGGGGTTGTCTTTTGAATCAGTGGCGACCTTATTTTCATAACTGGCTTTGGAGGTTTTTATGAGGGATCTCAGCTTCTTGCTGAGGCTGACCAGGGAGTTCCTGCAATCTTGGGATCCCACTCTTTTTTTGCAACAAATGTAATATAAAATCATATTATTACAAAAATTGGTTGTTTTTGTAGTGTTATTGTTATTGCACAACCCTTGTTTAATAATAGGGCCATACTTGCCTGCCCTTTCAGCTTTAACTCATATGAGGGTACTTTCCAAAAGGTGGTTGAGAGAGCCCTCTCAAGAAACATGTTCCTTATTGTTTATGATTCCTTCATACACCAGCCATTGTTAGATGTAAGCCTAGAGGCTCGTATAAATTGGATTTTTATGATGCCTCTCTTTTGATGGCTGGGATGACAACTGGAATAAAACAAAAAATAGTTGCAGTAAAAAGGATGTACTTCGTGTTTCTCTGTTGCAGTCATTACATTTCGGTAATCTGCTGGCAGGTTGCCCTCAGTCGGCCTGAATAACAAAGTCTTGGGTCCTGCGTCGGTTGCTGTCTCTTCTTCCATGACATCAGGTCATCATGGATGTAAAACATGCAGCCGACGCCATTTTAACCAGTCTTTTTTGCCGCGCAGTGCCCGAAGCAGACGTAGTTCGCAAGTGTCGGTCGGCCGACTCCTGAAATTTTCGTTTTTGAGTTTAAGAACCGAAGTCTTCAACCTGAAGCTGAGTACCCCGTTGGGGAAACTTTTTCTTGCTCCTTACCGATGTCAGTAAAAGTTAAAAATTGTATTACTTGTGGGAAGCAAATACCTCTTAAGGACTTTCATTTGTACTGTATTCCTTGCCTAGGCCCTGGCCACAACGTGCCTTGCTGTCGGTTTTGTGCTAAATTTAATCAACACACTATTAAGCGTCGATATATTTTTGCATCTCATTATTTTGGCTCAAGATTTAACTATCCAGAAATGTCATCGGTTAGCAATCCGACTGCCGGAATACACAACGCAAAGAAAAAGACAGACCGTCGAGGTCCAAACTGATGAGGAAGCTTCTCTTAAACCAGTTGCCGGTACTCATTGAGATGCTTTTGCAGCCCCTGATGCCCGCTACTTTTGATTCACAGGCCTCTATCGAGACCCATTCGGAGTCTGGTATGCTGCAAGGCACTTCAAGTATTGGACCCGCGGATGTCTCTCCCTTAGATGGGTCTGGAGCCACTGAGCAGGCACCGGCTTCCGAGGGTGTTTTCAGACCTAAAGATTTGTACATTAAACCGATGCCATCATCAAAAACAAGACCAAAACCAACTTCAATGTCCAAAAAATTGATGCATGGGCCACGTGTTCAGGCCCCTATGCCTAAAAAACAAATGATCAAAATGGCTGAGGATTTAATTACCTTGATCAGGGGTTCCCAACCCCCTCCTGCTAAGAGGCCTAGGCAAGGCACTGATTATGAATCTTCGGATCACGTGTCTGTTTCTTCTGATTCCTCTTCTGATCAGGAATTTTCTGTTCTACCTTATGAGGATTCTGATGCCGAAGAATCCATTCCTTCTGCTTCTCCTCCTCCTGAGGATTTTTCTTTTGGAGAAACTTTGCATAACTTAAGAGAACATTTTCATTGTGAGAGTCAGGATCTTTCAGAATCCAAAAAGAGGCTTAGGGATTTCCTCCTTCTTCCTCAGCATAGGCCTTTGGCTATACCTCTTGTTTTAGACATTGTTGGTGATGTTTTCTCAGAATCCAGCTTGGCTCCTGATTCCCTCCCTCCGGCTCCTAGTAAGCCAGACAGATATTACAGGGTTCCTGACTCTCTCAAGTTTCTTTTTAAAAACCCTACTGCTGATCCTGAAACAATTTCTCAGGGTCCCAAGGGTGTTAAGGCTTCTTCTGCTAAAAACCCTACCCCTTCTGATAGAGACTCGAGGGCGCTAGATAGATGGGGTAAGAAGGATTACACATCTGCAACCCTGGCAATCAGAGCTTTAAACTGTTAATTTCATATGCTTAAATATTAGCAGCATGTCATGGGCTTACTTAAACAGAAAATGATGTTGATGTCTGACTGTGTGGAAAATAGAGTTACAGGATTTATTGCATTCAACTGAACAAGTTGGAAAGCATACTTTGCAATGTGGTTTTGATTCCCTGGAGGCCTCTTGCAGAGCCGCCATAACTGGATCTGTGATAAGAAGGCATGCTTGGCTCAAAGAGCAAAATCTGCCTGATCATGTTAAAGCAAAGTTGTTGTATGCTCCTTGACAACAGGACAGTCTATTTGGTAATAAGGCAGAAGAAGTTTTGAAAAAGATGGAAGACAAAGCTAAATCTATGCAAACTGTAAAAGATTTCCTATAAGTGCAGCCACCCAGGTTCAGTAGGCACTGGCCTACTAAGAATTGGTCCTTTCCAGTACCCAACAGAGTCGCTCAGGCCAAATCCAGACATTCCAAGGGTTCCAGGTTTCAGTCACAAGGAACTTACGGAACCAAGCAATGGGGTGCCTCCACCTCCAAATCTGGAAGTAGCAAGGCCCCTCCCTACGATAAACAGACTCCATGACTTTCCTCTGCCATTTCCAAGCACTTACCTTTTGGCAGCCCCTTTGGGAGGAAGGCTAGCACTTAATGCACAAAATTGGCATCTAATTACCCAGGACAAGTGGGTTTTAAATATAGTATCCCAGGGATACAGATTTCATTTCCACACGTTGCCAATTCCAAACGGATGGCCAGATCTGCCTCCAAATTAGTGGGCAGAGGCCCAGTAACAAGTTATGTCCCCCACGGATATGGGAGCTATTCAACCAGTACCAGAAAAGGAAAAAGGACAAGGTTTTTATTCAAGACTTTTCCTGGTACCCAGCAAAGGCAAATCATGGCGTCCAATTCTGGACTTATCCAAATACTTTCCTGGACATTCCAAAATTCAAGATGCTGACTCTACAACAGTTACTGCCTATGCTGGGCAAGGATACCTGGTTGGTAACTCTAGACTTAGAGGCTTACCTGCATAGCCCAATCAGGGAATCTTGCAGAAGATACTTCCGCTTCAAAGCAGGCTATTTGCATCATCAGTTCTCTGCACTGCCCTTTGGCTTATCTACTGTGCCCAGGGTCTTCACAAAGTGCCTGGCATCAGTAATTGCATTCTGCAGACAAAGAAACATTCAAATTTATCCTTATCTGGATGATTATCTAATTCAGGCAGAAAACAAGGACACTCTTCTACAACATCTGGCATTTGTAAAAAGGCTCTTAACATGCCTAGGGTACACCATCAACAAAAAGAAATCACAACTGGTACCCTGTCAAATAATTACATTCCTGGGTGCAAGCTGGAATACAACTGCCCAGATGGCTTGCCTCATGCCAGACAAGTAAATTCAATTAATGACATACTTCAAACAAGTGGCCACAAAAACCCAGCTATCTGCAAGACAAATTCTGCAGGCCATGGGGTTCATGGCTTCCTGCATTCTTCTAATTCCATGTGCAAGACTGCATATGTGGAAACTTCAATGGTACCTAAAAAGCTTATGGATTCAACACTGTCACAGCCTGGAAACAATGATTCCTATCATTCCTTGCCTGCAACAGGAGTTCCTATGGTGGGCAGAGGCCTGTCACCAAAACAAGAGACTGTCATTCATTCTACCCCCTGCCACCCAAACCCTGACTACAGATGCATCAGACTATGCTTGGGGGGGCCCATCTGGCAGGGAGATGCATTCAGGGCGAATGGAACCCAAATCAGATGCACCTACATATCAACCAGAATGAAATGCTAGCTGTACAGAATGCTCTGACAGCCTTCAAGGACCTTCTTCATCCAGGACAACTACTGATAAAGACGGACAACACAACAGTTATGTGATACATAAACAAGCAGGGGGGGTACTTACTCCTACCCCCTTTGCAGACTATCCATGGCTTTGTGGAATACAGCCTTGACTTACCAAATACCTCTACAAGCTCAATTCCTGCCAGGAAAGCAAAATACTCTGGCAGACAAACTAAGCAGAAATCTTATGGACTCACATGAATGGAAACTGGATCCACAAATCTTCAGCAAGTTGACACAAAGATGGGGGAGCCCAGACATAGATCTTTTTGCCTCTCCCCAAAATTATCAGTTGGACAAATTCTGCGCAAGAACTTGCCACAAAAACGCTTGGAAAGTGGATGCTCTATCCTTCAGCTGGAAAAACCTATCAGTCTATGCCTTTCCCTCACTGCCTCTGCTCTCCAAGGTTTTTACTAAAAGTCAGACAGGAAAATTGAAAATGATTGATTGCTCCAGACTGGCCTCGCCAACACTGGTACCCCCTCCTACACAATATGTCACACCTACCTCCATGGCACCTGCCTCAGACACCTTATCTACCGTCTCAGCAGAACTATCAAATTCTGCACACTCCGCTCCAAACTCTGAATCTTGCAGCATGGCTAATCAACTAATTTCACACGTCACATCTCTCAGTAAACCTGTGATGGATGTCATTTTAGAGGCTAGAAGGCCTAGTATTAGAAAATCTTATGCTGATAAATGGAAAAGATTCTGTGTCTGGAACCAAGCACAAGGAATAAACACAGCAATGCCCAATATTCCTCAGATTCTGCAATATTTAACTGAGATGCTTCATAAGGGCCTATCTTTTTCTTCCATAAAGATCCATGCATCTGCCATTTCGGCTCATTACAACACAGAGCCTCCTTTCTTTTCTCATCCCCTGCTAAAGCAGTACCTCAGGGGGGCCAAAAATTTGAGACCTCCCAGTAGAGCACCAACTCTTGCATGGGACCTCAATTTTGTGCTGGAAAAACTCACCCTTCCTCCTTTTGAACCAGCTGCTACTGCAAACATAAAATTTCTCTCTTGGAAGACAGCTTATCTTTTAGCAGTCACTTCAGCTAGAAGGATTTCAGAACTACAGGCTCTCATGGCAGTGGAGCCTTTCATTATCTTTTATCTGGACAGGGTGGCCCTCAAGACCAATCCATCCTTTATGCCTAAGGTGGTATCCAGTGTGGCTCTTAATCAGACCATTCATCTACCAGCTTTTTTCCCAAATCCACAGAACAAGGGGGAGCGGATTCTGCATTCATTGGATGTACACAGACAACTAAGATTCAATTTAAACAGGACAAAATCTCTAAGACAATCTGAGCAGTTACTGGTGGCATTTGCTGCAGGGGTAGAGGGAAAGGCTGTTTCAAAGCAGACTATTTCAAAATGGATTAGCCATTGTATTCGTTTCTGCTACATGCACCATGGTAAACCTGTCCCCAAAGAGATCAGATCCCATTCCACCAGGGCTGCATCTACTTCTGCAGCTTTTCTCAGAGGGTTCCTACCAGAGACATTCTAAAAGCTGCTACTTGGAGCTCAGTTCATATGTTCACCAAACATTACCATTTACCTCTCTTTTCAAAATCCAGAGCAGGCTTTGCCACTGCTGTCCTGTAGGGCCTTATAGCTACTCCTAATGCTGTATAATTCCTTCCTCCCAACCATAGCTTTGGGATTCTACCCAAATGTAATGACTGCAACAGTGAAACACGAAGAACATAGTACAGTTGTGTACACTTACCATAAATGTAGATGTTTGAGTGTATTCACTGTTGCAGTCCTGGTTACCCACCCGCCAGCCTCCTATTTCTCCTTTATTATACCTCTTCTTTCTTTTACTATGCTCAAAATCCTTTTTGGTGTATTTGCTTTTAGTTGCTGGTACATTTTTTGTGTTCTAAATTACATGCATATATATGTATGTGTGTGTGTGTATATATATATATATATATATATATATATATATATATATATATATATATATATATATATATATATATATATATATATATATATATATATACATTTTTTGCATGCGGGCACCTGACATCTGGGGCAAGAAAAACTGATTAAAAAGGCATCGGCTGCATGTTTTATACCCATGATGACCTGACGTCATGGAAGAAGAGACAGCAACTGATGCAGGACCCAAGACTTTGTTATTCAGGCCGACTGAGGGCAACCTAACCTGCCAGCAGATTACCCAAATGTAATGACTGCAACAGTGAATACACTGGAACATTTACATTTATGGTAAGTGTACACAACTGTACTTTTTCAATACAGGCGAGTCTCCAGTCCCGTATCCTGTGACTGCAAAATTTTTATGTTTAAAAAATTAATCTCATGGAAACCCCTACATGGTGTGTAAATTTTAGAAAAACAGTGCTAATATCTAGCAGGGTAAAACATTCTTCTAACTGCACAGTGTCCCTTTTCCAAACCAACAGCAAATCATCTAAATATCTAAAGTATCCCTTGCAGAGCTTAAACAAGGGAATGTTGAACAAGATAGTTCCCATTTTAATAGAACCCCCTTTGACAAATACGGGGGCACAAGTGGCCCCCATAGCAACACATGTGACTTGCTCGTAATATTCACCATCAAATCTGATAAAGTTGTTCCTCAAAATGATCTCCATAAACTCACTAATAAGATTACAAGCAGTTTTGGGAAGGTTGCTGTAAGATTTAACCACATCAACAAACCAAACCAACCTTTCATGTAGTATACAAGAAAAAAGGTTTTTAGCATCACAGGTAACCAGCACAGTATCTGAGTCAAAGCAAACATCTTTGTTTGTCCAACAAGTCCCATGAATCTTTAAGTATGTGCCTAAACCCAGAAAATAAGTTCTTTAACTTGTTGCCAAATTTTGCCATAGTTCTATCATGGATCCAGCTGAAGCCACAATTGGCCTTAATGGAGGGGTCCTGTCTGTTTGAATGTATTTTTGGAATCCCCAAAATAGGTGGAATCATGGGGTCTTGCACTTTTAAAAATTCAAACAAATTGGAATTAAGCTGATCAAAGAGAATAAAACTCCTCCAATACCACCCTGATGCCCCACTGTAAGCTATGTTAATCTCATTAAGGGACACAGGGCAGTATGTTTCCATGTCACATAAAAGGTTCAACATGCGTCGGTTGTAGTCCGTGTTGTACATGATGACAAGAACCCCCCCCCCCTTATCCGGTTTCATACATCTAATTTCCCTGTCGTTCACTGTTGAATTAAAAATGTGTCTTTCTTCAGTGTTCAAGTTGTAAAACTGATGGTTACATTTATTGGCCAATAAGGCCCGAATCTGTTTTTCACATACTTTTTCATAAAGATGAACGACAGAGTGTAAGGGGGTATTGTGCACTCATAACATTTATCCACCACTGATGCAGGACACATGGATTGAAAATTAATATTTATTTCTATCACTTTTTATGAATTGGCATTATGAAGGCTTCTTTCTTCAAATATTTTTTTTTTTTATTTGCAATTAAAATAACATTTACATAATATTTTTAAATATTTTAAACAACTATATACAATATTTACAATAGCCTCAGGCTTTTAGTTATATAAATTGTATATTAAATATAGAATTAACAGATCAGTTATCAGAGATACAATATTGATTATTGCAGAGTAGCCAACAAAGATAACTTTCTTCCAAGGATTATTTACCAATGGCCTGGGATAGATTCGTAGTTCTTTGATTTTTATTTCCATCAATTCAGTTGTCTTCAGTAAAGTGTAGAATTCTTCCATGGTCGGGGGTGTATTTGAATTCCACCTTCTGGTTACACAGTTCCTAGATATAGCAAGTGTTGTCCATAACAAATACATATTTGTCTTATTCAGGTATGGACCTTCATTTACATGTAGTATTATCAATGTTTTAGTTAAGGTAAAGGATTCATTAACTAAAGCTTGTAAAAAATGATTGATTCCATTCCAATATTGTTTAATTTTATTACATTCATAAAAAATATGAATCCAGTCTGCTTTATTTAACTTTTCACACCTCCAGTAAAAAACATTTTTAGTAGTACTGATCTTTTTAATTCTATTTGGTATTAAAAATGCTCTATGTAAGTATTTCCAGTTAAATATTTTCCAGTACTGAGTGTTAGAGGTGTAATTAACTGATAGTACGATGTTACTCTGTTAACTGCAATGACTGACCTTTTGTTAAGAACTGCCAGTATGATGTTTTGGGAGTTGTTTTATATGGTATTAACTCTTTATATAGATTTAAAATGGAATTTTTCTTTTCACAACTATTATATATAAATTCATACAGAAAACTTATTAGATTTGGAATATCTTTAAATGAGGAATTATTAATTAATCTGCATAAATCTTGAGTGTACATTAGAATGCTTTGTATGGTTAACCAGTCCTGTGTTGGAATATTGTAAGCAGTTTTTATCATATGTATATCTAAAACATTTAATTTATTTACACATTGAAACCAGCATAAGAATCCATTTTGTTCCCAAGAGGTTATTGTTTCCCTATATATGTTGTGAGGAAAGTTCTTAGTGATGATAAATGGGGTTAAAAGGTCAAACCAAAGTTTTAGATCTATGTTTGCATTGATACGTTTCCTAAAGGAATTGATGTAATGATTAATCAGTGTTGTTTTAGAAGGTTTAGTTATATTATAGTGTATACACCTTCATATAGTATCACAACCTGTGTGTTAAATAACACTAGAAATCCATCCTTGTTTGCTGATCTTCTATACTCTTATCTATTGATCTCTAGTGTTTTTCTTTCTTAGGTTTTTGTGAGACCTTAGTATCTCTTATCATAAACTACTAGGTGTATCTAATTTTGTAATATGTTATAAAGATTTGTACTACACCATTTCTAATGCAAATGTATTAGTCTTATTCATCTATTCTTAGATAAATTTTTCCTTTTTCCTACTGAAATATAAAATATATAATCTTAGGCTTGTACTATAATTGTTAAAACTTCTTATGTACCAAATTATACTGTTATTGTCTTTGTCTTGACCTTTTATGTTGTTGTAATTTGCGGAGCTTTTCTCATGGGCCTCCACTGAAAATGGACATATATCCAGCTGGACTAGCCCGGTCAACAAATGTAAAATAAATAAAATAATACTTATGCATAATATGTACCAGGATTTTTTTGGTTTGTCTATTTTTAACAGATTAAATTAATTTGTTAATATAGCCGTTGTTAATTCTTTCCAGTTGGCAAAATAATTTGGGGTTATCCATTCTATTGTAGTTTTAAGCACAGATGCTTTTATATATGTTTCTGTTTCTGGGAAGTTCAATTCTCGTTTCCAGGGTCTAATGTGATAAGTTAGAGCTACTCTATTCTTTTTGGGATACCATAAAAATTTTATTAAACATGAGTTTATTTCTTTAAGAATGCATCTTTCAGGAATTAACTGTATTGCTAATGCTACATATAATATTTTTGGCAATAAGACCATTTTTATTAATTGCAATCTGTCTTCAGAAGTTAATATAATTTTATTCCACTTTTCTGTATATATTTTTATTGTTTCAATAATGTTTTATAATTTATTAATATTGTTTCGTTTATATTTTTGCATAACACTATTCCTAAATAATTTAACATAAGTTCTTGCTTTCCTGAGATGGATTTATCTCTAACTTGTAGGTCTTTTTTTCTAATTTAAACATAGAAATTTTGATTTTGATCTATTAAAGTGTAGACCTGAAATCTTATAAAATGTCTCCATTACTTTTTCTGGCTCTCCTAATGACTCTCTGGAGTTTGATAGGGTTAATAAAATATCATCAGCAAAAAACATTATTTTAGATATGTACTGGTCAAGGACTTCTAATCATTTTATTCTTGGATTATTGCATATTATTTCTTCAAATATTTCTATAGCCAAAGCAAATAAAATAGGAGAAAGGGGGCATCCTTGTTTAGTACCTTTCGTTATATGGATAGATTCTGACGTGAAAGGACCTAATTTAATGTATTTAATATATATGTTTTTAGTAATAAGATAAAGGGAGGAGGACATTCAAATAATGCTAAAGTTTTAAATAGATATTCCCAGTTGAGGGAATCAAAGGCTTTTTCTATGTCTAATCTGATTACAAGTGTTTATCTTCTTTATTCACATAATCTATAAGAGTAAGTATCCTTTTAATATTATCATGTGTGTGCCTGTTATATAAAAATCCAGTTTGATCATTATTGTCTTTGAAAGTGGGATTTTCATTCTGTTAGCTAGGATTGACATGAATATTTTGTAATCATTATTCAGTAATGATATAGGTCTTTATGAGGTGCAAAGGTCTGATGATTATTATCTTTTAGAATTGGTGTTATGAGAGAATATTTCCATGAGGGTGGTATTTTTACTTCTGACTGGATTTCTAGCAAAGTTTTATGAAAAAGGGAGATTACTGTTGCAGGGAAGAGTTTGTAAATTTCCGTAATTATACCATCTATCCCTGGAGATTTGTTAGATTTGCTTTCTTTTATCTTGTCAACAATTTCTTTGTACGATATAGGTTTTTGTAGGTCTAGTTTTAAGTTTTCAGCAATTTTTTTTTATATTGATAAGATTTGTATCTAAGTTTATTTGGTTGGTATCTAAATCTTCTTTTTTGAAGTGTTCCATATAGTGGAACCGAAATGCTTCAAGGATGTCTCCTATATCTGATACTTTTTTCCCTTTCTTTTCATGATATATACTACCAATGATATTTGCTTTAGACTGTATTTTAATTCTTGTAGATAAGTTATGTAGATATCTGGGGGAGATGGCTAATGAGTTTATTTTTAATTTTTCCAAGGCTAGACGAGTTTTGTGTGTTAGAATTTAATTATATTTTTATTTAATTCCTCTGTTTCTTTTTTGAATTCTGGACAGTTCTGATTTTTTTTAGATTTTGCTGTCAAGAGTCTAGTTTGCAAGTCTAATGATTCAGAATCCCACTCTCTAACTTTGTTTTTGTACCAGCTAAGGGTCTTACCAAATATGCTTTTAATGAGTCACAAACCATGACTCTACTGATTTCTGTTGTATTATTAATTTCAAGAAATAATTGTAGTTCTGACAACATCCAGCATCTGAATTCTGTAATTTTCGTGATATATGATGGAATTCTTGTTGAGAGGATTAAAGGTTTAAACTCTCTTTGGAGCTTCATTATCAGAGAGTCATGATCTGAGAAGGGGCATGGAACTATTGAAAAGTTGAGGATTTTTGTTTGTAAATCTTGAACTACGAATAACTCGTCTATTCTGGTTTGGGTTCCAAATCTATGGTCTTTATGGGAAAATAATAATGATTTATCATCTTTTACTTTAAAAGTGTCTATTAAATGAAATGAATCAATCCATTTTTTTAAGGATTTTGAAATAGTTGCTATGCAAAAAGACTTCTTGGTGGTTTCAGAAGCTTCTAAGGTACAATTAAAGTCTTCTCCCAGTATAAGATTTCCTTTATAATTGTTGGAAATAAAATCTAGGTGTTTTTAACCGTTCCTGCCCCAATTCCTGGGAACCAATATAGATTTGCTAAGGTCCATATTCTGTCATTAAATTTAATTATAACAAATGCTAGTAGACCTTCTTTGTCTTCATATTTATAAATAACTTTTGGAGTGATTATGTTTTTCTTCCAGAGAATTGAAACTCCTTTTGTCTGTATTCTATAGGAGGATTGAGCTAAGACTGTATAGTCCTTAGGGTTCCAAATAAAGCTATCATTAGTCTTAAAATGCGTTTCCTGGAGAAATACAACTTGTGCCTTATTTAGATTTAAATATTTTAGTAAGTTTGATCTTTTATTTACCTTATTTAAGCAATTAGTATTTAATGATGATAATGTTAAATCCATTTCAAGTTATTGTTGGAAGAAACTTTTTGCTTCTTTTTTTATTTTGATTATAGTAGTTATACCATATTCTCTGATAACATTGGATGTTATTTTTGTGTATGCAAACTTGTGAGTGTAATGTAATGCTCTTTCTTCTTTAAATATAAGTAGGGTAAAGTTCTGGTCAGGCTTTAAAAAAGTACTGCTATAAAACATTAATTCTAAAGTATCATATACAAGTAAATATGGATTTCCCATTAAACATGGAATGAAAGTCATTCCTAATCCAATAGATAAAGATAGATCTATTGGATTATCACTCATACTTTTAACCAACAATATCAACTGAGCTCCATATGTTGAATTATTATATGGAAAATTTTCTTAGAAGAGATATGAAATTCTATATTATTCTGTTATTGTTCTATAGTATTTAATATATCAGGATGGAATGTTAGTAGTGTAAACAATTATTATGCTGACTTAGAAAATATCCAATAGTTAGTTACCCTTAAGAGATCCCAAACATGTCAGATATGTCATTTTGGATACATTTAAATGCAACAGGGGAGCGAACACTAAATAAGCCAACAACAAATAGATTATTACTAAAATAATATGACTAAAAGGACTCTACAGGAGACAGTGAGTGATTAGCAATGAAATATGAATTTACTGTAGGTGTACTGTCTTCCTTTACTTTCCCATTCTTCAGCTCACCAACTTCAACTTACACTTATGAAAAGACATGGCGTATCAGTGGTATCCTGACTCTGAGTAGAGGCACCCTACATTCTAGTGTGCAGTACTTTGACATATTTAAAAATTTACAAAGCAGAGTCTAAGAATGAACTATGATCACCCTGACAATTCCCATCCTGCATAGGACACCTCCTGCTTCCAGAATGGGTAATTACATCCGGTCTAGAATGAATGTGAAGGTACCTATATGGTAATCAAAACTTACCATAGGTAAGTATTAATCAAGTAGTATTTAGAGCATCTTAGAGAGTTCTCGGGGCAGTTAGAATACTCTTAAGCCTCTCCTCCCTTGACCAAAAACAGAGATTTCCTTTCCCTTTCTTTCCCTTGTTTTAAATCAGTATTAATAAAAGAAATTTAGCAAACATAGATAAACAGAAATAACATTCAGTTATTGTACATGACTCGCCATCCATTAAACAAGTCAGTGACTAACATCACTTTAGTAAACATTATAAAGATAAATTAGCAATAATTTCCTAACTCTTTAAATTTTCTGATAAAGCAAAAAGTTAACAATAAGCTATTTTAACTAAAAGTATAAAGCATTTTAATTTTTCCTTGCGTGTATACATTTCTACTTATATTGTAGTGTCAATAGCTGTCTTTGAAATCTGTGCAATACTTCACTTCTTCAAATCATTCCTTTTTCAATTCAGGTTTTGTTTTGTCAAAACGGCAACAATATTTCAAGGGCACAATTAATATTTAGACTAATGTTTCAAATAACTTGTCAGTTGAGTTAGTTTAGAATGTATGTCTTTTCATGTGCTCTAGAGACTGTCATATGCAAGTGACATATATAATGTAGCATATATAGAGCAGATAGCTTATGGATTCAGGTTGTTAAAGTAAATTATGCTTATTAATCAGGCAGTTTCATTTAAATTCACAAGTAATTTGGGAACATTTCAGTTGAGATTATAGGAATGTGTAGTCCAATATGAGTAATTGAGTCCACTTTTCCTCATAAACATGTCACAATTCATTAAAATAAGCAGAGTCTAACATCTGTTTAATAATCATTATAAAGACAAACAATAGTAATTTCCTAGCTCTTCAAACTTTCTGATATCGCAAAATGTTGACAGTAAGCTATTTTAACTGGAAGACTAAAACATTTCAATACTTCCTTGTGAATATACATTTTTACTTTTACTGTAGTGTCAAAAACTGTCTTTGAAATCTATGCATTACTTCACTTCTTTCAAGTCATTCATTTTACGGTTCACATTATATTTTGTCAAAATGTCAATAGCATTTCAAGGGCACATTTAATATTTAAACTGATATTTTAAATGAATAGCTATCAGTTGCCAAGTGCGTTTGTACAGAGTGTGAGGTAACTTGCAAAAAGTAATATGTATCTTTTCATGTGCACTAGAGACTGTCAGTTTCAAGTAACATATAAAATGTAACTTTTTCAGTGCAGACAGCTTGTGGAATCAGCATGTTAAAATGAGTAATACTTTTTAATCAAGCAGCTAAGCCATGATGGTACAGTGGTTGCATTGTTGCTTCACAGCAAGAGGTTCTCCCGTTCGATTCTCAGCTAGTGTGTGGGGAGTGCCTTCTGTGTGGAGTCTGCATGTCCTCCCCATGGTCGCGTGGCCACCGAAAGACATGCGTGAATGGGCGTGCCTTCGTTGAAGGTTGGGTGTTGGGCTGGCAACTCGGCACCATAAAAATCTACTGCCAATCATTAGTGGACCGGAGTTCCGCTGTGGCGACCCCTTACTGGGAAAAGCCGAAAAGACAACTTTTTAATCAAGCAGCTACATTTCAGTGCACATGTAGTTTGGGAACATTTCAGTTGTGTTTCCAGGAATATGTAATCCTATGAGGATAAATCATAAAATATATACAAATAGTCCTATTATGTATTTATTTTACCTTGTTTAGGTTGTTTTTCATTTTAATAACTAAACAACATTACTTTTTCTTATTGTTATCTATGAGGCTAAATGCACTTCGCAGATTCACAGTGTCCTTAGAAACTGCAGCAGTTGTTTACTGTTGCTAAGGCAAGGCAAATAGAATGTGAAGAAAGCTTCACTTCTCTTAACCAACAGTACATTTTCCCTCCTTTTTTTTGTATTTGTTCATACTAAAAGGAAATAATTCAAAGGACGTATGTACATGAATGGAACATTTCAGAGTTGATCACGAACATGTCCCCAATCCCAATAAGCATAACAGTGACTAGTGAGTTATTAAATATATATACAAGACTATATTAGTATAGTAAATAGATAATTTAGAAAGGGAGACAAGATGTAGTTAAAATAAATAATGAGAAGAAAGAAAGAAAAGAGAAAATTAAGAGAAAATACACGTATACTATGTATGTTGATTTACAGTATAAATATTTTATATGCTATATAACCCTCCTTCTGTGAATGAAAAGTACCTTGTTTTACATACCTGAGGTAATGTGAAAACTCTCATGTGTCATCTATTTTGAAAAAATATAGATAAAGATTCCAGTAGTTAGTTACCTTTGTTTTAAAATTCCAAGCAGTAAAATTGGTCCTTTAAAGTAATGTTAAAACAATTCATATCATAGTAGATGCTTTGAGAGATTTGACTGTAACAGTGTCAGTCTTTTGCTTCTTCTTTTTGACATCTGTACAGACATTTGTTTCTTTTGTTCTCTTGAGAGAAGGTGACATCCAATTTATATCTTCTGGTAAAGTAATCACATTATTAGTTTTAATAAATGAAGAG
The DNA here is from genome assembly GCF_019279795.1 of Protopterus annectens. NCBI lineage: Eukaryota > Metazoa > Chordata > Ceratodontiformes > Protopteridae > Protopterus > Protopterus annectens. The sequence continues at coordinate 792,663,200 of NC_056751.1, read as the reverse complement.
GCTTTCCTCTAAGTCAATAAAAGTCCTCATCTCATTGGCATACAGTATTCTTATCTTAGCTGGATATGCAAGTTGTGCCTTGATGTTATTTTCTTTCAGAAACTTTATCATTGGCCACACTTTTTTCCTTTGTTCCATTATTCTAGATGAATAGTCATTATCAAATCTTATCAGGCTCTGTTTATATTTTAGAGGTACCTTCCTCCAAGATCTTAAAATCAGTTCCTTGTCCAAATATGAAAGACATTTGATAATTATTGACCTAGGAGGAGAGTTTGAGTTAGTGGCAGGTTTCCCAAGAGCTCTGTGTGCCCTCTCAATGCCAAAAGAAAGTCCTTCTTTTAAATTTAAAAAGTCAGGGATCCAGCTTGATAAAAAGGAAATAATATCTTCACCTTCTGTGTTTTCAGGTAAACCGAAAATCCTGATGTTATTTCTCCTCTCACAATTTTCCAAGTCATCTACTTTATTAACCAACCAAGTGTTTTGTTTAAGAAGCAGTTCTTTCTGTGTTTCCTCTTCCTTAAGTCTGCTTTCTAAGTCATTTAGAGAAACCTCTATTCCTGTTATCCTTGTCTGGTGTTGTTTTAGCATTTCCTTGAGGGTGTCGGCCTGTTTTTGACTGCTTGTTTTAAGATTTTCCAGGTTCTCTTTAAAATCATCCATCTTCAAAGACAACTCCTGCAGGGTAGATGCCATCTGTTGTAGTTCTTTCTTTAAGGCAGCATCCTGGTGAGAATTCTTTGAGTTGCTCATTTTAACAAGTGAATATATCTCCAATGTTTTTGACAGGAAATTATTTGTAAAACTTCACTAAAGTTTCTAATTATGTAAATTAGTCCTTTATCTATAAGATTTTAAACTTTGAAGAAAAAATAGAATATTTTTCCTGTCTTATTTAACTAGTTATATGGAGCTCTAAAATACTGCTGCTTTCAGTTAGTCATTCAGGCTCCGCCCCCTGCAGGCTTCTTTCCTGTGATGATGGACAAAACCCTGCTGTAGGATTCCTGGATTAAGTGTGTTAGTACAGTTAACAACTGTTTCAAAGTTTTATTAAAGAATATGTCAGAAATGGGGTTTGGGTCCATGCCACAGTTAGTTTTAATTGTAGCAAAAATTTCCCAAAGAACTTTGCTGTCAGTTAAAATAGATGATATAGAAGAAAGAGTAGTGGTGCAAATCATCATCACCATCATCAACCCTGTTTTCAACATGGGGTTGAAATATAGCATCAACTGTTCTTTCTCCTCCTATCTCTAGACTTGGTGCCACTTTCCTATCTCCTTTTGCAGTCGTGACTGACTGTCAGTTCCTCCATCTTTTTGCTGGACACCCATGTTTCCTCTTGTCTTCTTCTTGACTTCATCACCAAATCATCTGCTTTCCTGCACATCTGTCTGAATCACCAATACTGGGGCAATGCAGCAATTGCCTCATGTACACAGACAACCCTCTCCTCCTACCACCTAACACTACAACCTGTGAGAGATGCACTTACATAGCCAAAATGGAAGCAAAGCTCTCTCCACCCAAGATTGTGCTAGACAGTCAAGAGGAGAAGGTTAACACCCACACTACACCTCAAGCAACACATAGCCCTTCTAAACCCACACCACCAACACCCACATATAGCAACACTAAATCCACATATGCAGAGGCCCTTAACTGTAACCTGCCCAAGCAAAAACCTCAGCTTTGGCCGGCTAACAACTTGCTGTATTCAACTGGACGTATAAGAGAATTTAAGTACCTTTATCTGCTCTTTTTTTTCAAAACAATACAGTATTTAAATTGATTTTAACTGTGTGGAAGGAATATTAACTGAACTGGAAGTTAGTCAGTGTTTGCTGAATTTTGTTATTTGCTAGTAATTACAGGTGTGGGGGTAGTCACATTCTTTGATTTCCTGTCCTTGCCTATTTAAGTGGTACAGTGTGAAATATTTTCTGCTTAAAAACCTCAGCTTTGGCTGGCTAACAACTTGCTGTATTCAACTGGACGTATAAGAGAATTTAAGTACCTTTATCTGCTCTTTTTTTTTCAAAGAAATACAGTATTTAAATTGATTTTAACTGTGTGGAAGGAATATTAACTGAACTGGAAGTTTTGACTCTGCTCCAGTTAGGCCCACCCACCCTCCCTGTTTTTGTTTTGGCGTTGATCTTAGTGGCCTTGCAACTGCCCGCCCCTCTTGTAAATTTGTGTTTGGATACTCCTTCTGGGCCCATCTCATTTGCTCACTCAACTGAGTGCAGTGAGATCATATTCTGATTTCAGGCACTCCTACTGTGTACAAAGAGAGCATCTGGGAAACAGAAAAGAAAAAAAAAATTTAAGCTTGTTTCCTACCTTTCCTGTTAAGTGGTATAGACTATTTGTAGGCTTCTGAGCCCCCAAGCCCTTCTGTGTTGGAGGGAAGCCTTCTAGCTTTCTTTTTTTTTTCTTATAACTAGCCAGTTTTCTAGTTTTAGCACTCATCTGTTTCTTTGATCTCAGCACTTATTCAGAAAAAAAAAAAACTTTTACTGTACTTGTGTTTCTACCTTCTTTTTTTACTTTTGCATCATCTTAAAAGTACTCAATTGTATTTATTACTGCTTGGTGTAACTCATTCTAAGCCTTTTGGTTTAAACACTTGGGATTCGGACCAGTTGTTTTGCACTGAGAGGGTTTGTGGTCTGCACTGTAGTGGCAGAACAGGTAGCTTACATCCTTCTAGGTTGGGAACTGCTGATTGAGGGCTCAGTGTCTGTTATTCTAAAAGTGTATTAATTCTGGTTTAAGCACTTGGGCTTTCAGGCCAGTTATTTTACATTAAGAGGGTTCGTGGTCTGCACTCTTGTGGGAGGAGAGGCTGGACTCTGCCCTTCTGAGCTGGGAATTTCTGGTTAAAGGCTTATAGTGCATGCATATCTGAACTGCTTCTTACTGAAGTTGGTGCGCCTTGTTTGCTGTGGCATAGACTGGATTCGGGCCTGCTGGATCTAGCTTTGTTTGTGTAACTTGAGCACTAATCCAGGCATTCTCTAAAGTATTCAGTTGTATTTATTACTGCTTGGTAGTAACTTGATTAAAGTGTAGCTATCATTCTAAGTCTTTTGGATTAAGCACTTGGGCTTCAGACCAGTTGTTTTACATTAGGAAGGTTTGTGGCATGCACTGTGGTGGCAGGACAGGTAGCTTTCATCCTAAGTTGGGAACTACTGATTGAGAGCCCAGTGTCTGTTATTCTTAAAGTGTATTAGTTCTGGTTTAAGCACTTGGGCTTCAGGCCAGTTATTTTACATTAAGAAGGTTTGTGGTCTGCACTCTTGTGGGAGAAGAGGCTGGACTCTGCCCTTCTGAGCTGGGAATTTCTGGTTAAAGGTTTATAGTGCCTGAATATTTGAACTGTATCTTACTGAAATTGGTACACCTTGTTTGCTGTAGCATAGACTAGATCCAGGCCTGCTGAATCTAGCTTTGTTTATATGCTTGTTGTTTGTTTGCTTGTTATTTCCTGGGCGCTAATTCCACCTAATCGCTTCTCAGCTTCTGTGGGTCACTAGTGATATCTGCATTGCTTACTGTACTTATTTCCTTGTTTCACTTGAAAGAAAGTTACTGTTTGCTGTTTTTGCATTTAAGTTACCTGTAACACATTGCACTTAAGTTACCTGGCAGTTGCTCACTAAAGCAATTATATAAGTCAGCACTAAAAATTAAAAGCACTACACCCTCACTCCCCACTGGCCCTGGTTTTCAATTATTAAGGAATTCCCAATATTATTCTAGCATGTCCAAAGGTCAGTTGTCAATCTCCTCTCCGGTCCAGCTGGTGTATCTGGGAATCTTGAGGCAATGTTACAACTGCCTCATGTACACAGACAACCCTCTCCTCCTCCCAACAAATTCCAACACATGTGAGAGATGCAACCATATAGCCAAACTGGAGGCTAAGCTCTCTCAACTCAGTACTGGCATAACCAGTCAGAAGGAGAAGGAAACCACACTCACTACAATTCCAGTCTCACATAGACCTACCACGACAGCAAACCAAACACATAATCACAGAAAAACATACTGGGTGGCTCTAAATAAAGATCTGCCGAAGCAGCTGAGACCTCCAAAGCAGACACCCAAGCAGCCGCTACCCCAAAACAAAACACGTGCAACACATATCTCACAAAGCCAGTGTGCCGAACAGTCGCAGCCCTTAAGACTAAATAACACATCTGATACACTTGTAATAGGTGACTCTATCGTCAGGCACACTGACGTCCCGCTCACCAGGCTGAACAAGGAGAGGGTCACGGTGAGCAGCCTGTCAGCCGCTAGGATCCACCACATAACACAAGCACTCAGGTCACTCCAAGGCAAGTACAAATATGACTCAGTCATTGTCCATGCTGGTGTGAATGACCTGAGACGTACCTCCCAGGACTACATGAAAAGAGACATAGAGGAGCTCTCTGAGCATGTAGCCCAGGCCGTATGACCCTGACCTTGAGTAGCATCTTACTGTCACCAAGAATGATGCCACAGTATGAAGACAAGATGATAAATTTCAACAAATGGCTTAAGTACTGGTGTCATTCAAAGGGGATCCAATGCCTGTCAGCCTGGGATGATATGCTCTACAAGCCACGATGCTTCGCTAGGCGGCTTGCACCCGTCACCCTGGGCTTTCGGATATTGGCAAAGGCTCTTGCTACCCCATAGTGCCTTTTTAGGCAAGGCTCAAAAGACAAACCCACCTCCATAGGTATCACAAGGGATAAGAAACTAAGAGTAATACTACTCAATGCCAGAAGTCTAAACCTCAAGATGCACTTTTCGAAACTCTCCTTAGCATGGAGAACATCGATATCTGTGCAGTAACAGAAACCTGGTTCAAGGCTGCGAGAGCAACCCAGCACTACCAGGTTATACCTCATACCATGCTTTTCCCCAAAACTTGGACCGAACCACAAAGGAGGAGTATCGATATTCATCAAAGATACCCACACCTCCAGGTTGGTGGCAAAGCAGAGACTATCCATGTGCAACTAACAGTGGGTAAAACTGCCTTCCAGTTTATAACCTGCTACAGACCACCCTCCCAAACCCAGGAACCCCACTCGGCCTTCCTGAGAACACTGGAAAATATGAAGGTCTCTCCAAACACCATTATATTGGGCGACTTCAACTACCCAAACATAGACTGGGAGCATTACTCTAGCTCCAACACCCTAGCCCAAAGGTTCCTAGAATTTATAAACTCAAATGCTATGGAACAACGTGTTACCACTCCCACAAGAGGGAAAACATACTGGACCTGATCATCACCAACATGGCGACTCTATGCTCCAGACCAGAAGTGTATCCCTCACTGGTAAGATCAGACCATAAACTAATCTCACTGGATATTCACATCCCGACCCACCCCTGCCCAGAAAATCACAGTGAAAAACTTCACTAAAGCAAATTTCACACTCCTCAAAACTGAGGTGGAATCCTTCAAAGCCACCGGGCCTGTGGAAAATACGGCCCAGACCGCAGAATCCTTTATAAATGCATTCTATGAACACCTTCAGGAATGCATGGATCATCGATCCCAAATAAAACCAAGACCCAATCCTCCAAAGGCAGGCGTCCTGTCTGGTGGACCCCAGCCATAAACAAACTATACAATAGAAGGAGGAAGCTACTAAATGATAGAGCAAAATCCCAAAAGGGAAGGCATCACTGATCAGTATTAGCAAAAACTACGGGCACATAAAATTGTCTAAGGCCAGCTTGAGAGAAAAATTGCACAGGACACTAAGGATAATCACAAGGCTTTCTTTAGTTATGTTAGGAACCTGGGAGGTAATTCCCAGATATGCTCAGAATTAGTCCAAAATGACAAAAATACACGAACCCACAGACATTGCCAACATCCTAGCTGACAGGTTCAGCAAACTCCCCTCCCCACCAAAGGGAAAATATCTATCCCAGCAGAGTGCTGCCCCCCTGACGTCTCAGATGCTCAGGTAAGAGCCGCCCTCTCCAAAGCAAAAAACACAGCATCAATGGGACCAGACCGGGCTGCGTCCTACATGAACTCCAAGAAGAGCTAAACCCAAACATAAAACTACTGTTCAATGTCAGCCTTTACTACAGGATATGTGCCCAAAGAGTGGCGTACAGCAACAGTGGTCCCTCTCCATAAAGGTGGTGCCTCAACGGATCCTGGAAACTATCGCCCCATAAGCCTGACTAGCTTGGTCTGCAAAGCTATGGAAAGGATCATCATGGACCTCATAAATAAAGATATTGCGGACCTACAAACACTGGATCCTACCCAGTTCGGCTTTGTTAAGGGCAGATCCTGCCTCTTAAACCTGGTTGATTTCTTTGAAACCGTCACCAAGGCCATTGACGAGGGGAAGGTGGTCCACACAGCCTACCTGGACCTCGCAAAAGCCTTCGATACAATACCCCACTCGGGCATTATAGATAAGCTCACCAGCTTAAATGTAAATCCCTATGTCACTAGATGGATTGCAAATTGGCTCAAGGACAGAACCCACATGGTTAGAATTGCTGGAGCCATGTCAGACTCCAAACCAGTTACAAGTGGTGTCCCACAAGGCTCAGTCCTGGGACCTCTCTTGTTCGGTATATATTTCTCGGAGGTACAGGCCAACACGGAAGGACTGTGGCTGACCAAGTTCGCAGATGACTGCAAACTGGACGCCATAATCGACTCTCAAGCTGACACAAGCATCCTCCAAAAGGGCCTCATAGAAACAGACAACTGGTGCCAGAGCCATGGCCTCAAGCTAAATGTCAAAAAGTGTATAGTCATCCCCTTTGGCAAAAACAAAGTGCCCACAAATTACCACATAGGTGGTAATCCATTAAGTACAGAAGAAGTAATTAGGGACCTGGCGACCCAAGTTGATAGCAATCTCTCATTTGACAACCACGTGGCCAAAGTGGTTAGAAAAACATTTTATATAGCCCACCTAATCATGAAGGGATTCACGTCTAGATCAGGGGACGTCATCGTGCCTCTTACTCATCCCTCATCAGGCCCATAATTGAGTACAATGCCCCTTTTGGGATGTACCTTACCAGACACCTGCAGCAACTGGAAAGACCCCAAAAGTACCTCACCAAGAGGATCAAAGGACTCAAACAGATGCCATATGCTGCCCGGTTAAAGAAACTCCAGCTCTACTCAGTGGCATACCGCCTGTTCAGAGGCGATCTGTGCCTGACGATAAAGCCATATCCAACCGGAATTAATGGACATGCTGCGTCACGCCAGAAAATCCAAATCCCATCGAGCTCGAGAGACTTGAACCTCAGCACTGAAATAAATAGGACATGCTGGAGGGACAGATTCATAACCCAGAGGCTCCCTTCACTCTGGAATAAAATCCCAGTCCAGGTTATGCAGAGTCCCTCATTGACTCTCTTCAAGAGGAATCTTGATGAGTGGATGGGAGAGCGTAGGTTTACCCCGGGTATCACTTCTGTGTCACTGTTAGACAGAGGCACAGTATACTAACCTCGAAAAAGGGCATAGCAAAATAAATTTAAAATGGGTGGCAAAAGCCAAACACATTCTGGCTAGGCTTATAAATGCCCTAGGGCAGATAGCCTAGTATGAACCTATGAACTTATGAACAAGGACCTCTGAAGCTGAAATGCAAACAAACACCAATCACATCCAAAGTGTCACATAGTTCACAACACCAATGTGCCATCCAGCAACAGCCCCTAAGGCAAGACAACGTACCTAACACTTTAGTCATAGGTGACTCTCTAGTCCGGCACACTGATGTCCCACTCACCAGGTTCAACAAGGAGAAAATTGCAGTCAGCTGCCTGCCAGGTGCCAGGATCCGCCACATAACGCATGCACTCAAGTCACTCCACAACAAGTACAAATATGACTCTGTCATTGTCCATGTTGGAGTGAATGACTTGAGACGTACCTCACTGGACTATATGAAAAGAGACATGGGAGAGCTCTCGGATCATGTGGCCCAGGCAGGTATGACCCTAGCCCTGAGTAGCATCCTGCCTTCGCCCAGAATGATACCACATTATAAGGACAAAATGATTGACTTCAACAATTGGCTAAGCTTCTGGTGTCATTCAAAGGGGATCCAGTATCTGTCTGCCTGCCTGGGACGACATGATCGACAGACCACGATGCTTTGCCAGAGATTGTCTGCACCTGTCGCCCCTGGGATTCAGGTTACTGGCTAAGGCTCTTGCCACCCCTATAGTGCCTTTTTTAGGCAAAGTTTAAAGGACAAAACCACCACCGTAACGGATACAAGCATGCAAAATCTGAAGGTAATGCTACTCAATGCTAGAAGTCTAAACCTCAAAATGCACTCTCTTGAGGCACTTCTAAAAATGGAGAACATTGATATCTGTGCAGTAACTGAGACCTGGTTTAAGGCTCCAGAGAGCACCCCTGCAATACCAGGCTACAACTCTTACCACGCATTTCGGTCACCAAACCAGGCCCAAAACACTAAAGGTGGAGGAGTGTCAATATTCACCAAGGATACTTGCACTACCAGGCTAGTTACCCAACACAATGCGTCTGAAATTCTCCAGGTGCAACTAACACTAGGTAAGACTGCAATCCAAATTGTAGCTTGCTGCAGATCCCCCACCATATCCCAAGATTCTCACTACACCTTTCTAAACATACTGGAAAATATTAAGATAGAACCAAACACCCTAATACTGGGTGATTTTAACTACCCTGACATTAACTGGGAAAACTACTCATGTACCAACACTTTTGCCCAACGGTTCTTGGAATTCATAAATTTCAATGCCCTGGATCAACTAATCCATAGTCTCACCAGGGGCTCCAATATCCTAGACCTGGTCATTACCAACGTGGGAAATCGATGCTCCACACCTGTGGTCGCCCCCTTTTTAGTCAGGTCTGACCATAAGCTAATCACCCTTAACATCCACATCCCACCCCCACAAAAAACTTCTCCAAAGCCAACTTCATGCTACTCAAGTCAGAAGTGACAAACTTCATGACACCCATGCAGACGGGAACTGTAAGTTCAACTGCTGAATCAAAGGCATTGTACGAGCACATCTACTCATGCATGAATCATGCCATCCCAAATAGAACCAAGATGCTCTCATCCAGAAAAAGGAAGCCAATCTGGTGGTCCCCTGCCATAAACAAACTTTACAACAAAAGGAAGAAACTGTTGCAGAAAAGAGGAAAATCCCAGGATGCAAAATCTCCCTTACCAGCCTCAGTAAGAAACTGAGATCCCTCATAAAATCCTCCAAAGCTAGTTACGAAAATAAAATTGCCAAAGATTCCAAAGACAACCACAAGGCATTCTATAGCTATGTCAAGAATCTAAATGGCAATGCTCAGATCTGCTCTGAGCTAAAACAGAATGGCATTAAATATATTGATCACAAGGATATTGCTAATATCCTGGCAGATCGATTCAGTGCCAACTTCACCACCCTCTCACCCCCTAAATGGCCCATCTCAATACTGGAAGATTGCCAAATTCCAGCAATAATGGCCACACAGGTAAAAAACACACTCTCCAAAGCTAAGAATACAGCATCCATGGGACCAGATGACATCCCGGTCTGTGTACTACATGAACTACAATATGAACTGGCACCTCACCTAAGTGTCATGTTTAATCATAGCATCACCTCAGGTTTTGTGCCCACTGAGTGGCACAGAGCTACAGTTATCCCACTCCACAAGGGGGATCCACATTGGATCCTGGAAACTACCGTCCCATCAGTCTGATGAGCCTTATCTGCAAGGCCATGGAGCGTATTATCATGGAACTTATAAACAAAAATATTGGCAACCTTCAAACACTGGACCCCACCCAGTTTGGGTTCGTGAAGGGCCGATCTTGTCTCCTGAACCTGATTGACTTCTTCGAATCAGTCTCCAGAGCCATGGACAAGGGTAAGGTGGTCCACACAGCCTATCTAGACCTTGCCAAGGCCTTTGACACCATCCCCCACTCTGGAATCATAGATAAACTTACTAAGCTGGGCATTAATCCCTACATCATCCAATGGGTTGCTAACTGGCTTACTGATAGAACCCACACTGTAAAATTAGCCAACTCCAAATCCAGCTCCAGACAAGTGGAGTACCTCAGGGTTCAGTCCTGAGACTGCTCTTGTTTGGCATCTACTTCTCTGAAGTACAGGCCAATACTAAGGGACTCTGGATAACAAAGTTCTCAGATGACTGCAAACTGGGAGCCATTATTATATCCACAAATAATGTGGATACTCTACAAAAGGGCCTTACAGAAACAGATGCTTAGTGCCAGAGCCATGGGCTCAAGCTCAATGCCAAGAAATGTATACTTGTCCCCTTTGGGAAAAAAACATGTATCCATGAATTACCATATAGGTGGCAGTACACTAAACACCGAAAGTGTGATAAGAGACTTAGGGACACAGGTGGACAGTGGTCTCACCTTCGATAACCACATCGCCAAAACAGTCAGGAAATCCCTCTATGTGGCACACCTCATCACTAAGGGCTTTTCATCCTGAAAAAAGGCGGTCATTGTCCCACTGTACTCATCCCTCATTAGACCCATTATAGAATACAACGCCCCATTTGGTATGTACCTCTCAAGACATCTGCAACAACTGGAAAGGCCGCAGAAATACCTCACTAAAAGAATCACAGGCCTAAAGCAGATGCCCTACGCTGACCGCCTTAAAAAAACTCCAGCTGTACTCTGTTGCATACCGTCTACTCGGAGGCAATATCTGCTTAACATACAAGGCCATGTCAAACCCAGAGCTGTTGGACATGCTACACTTAAAGAAATTCCAATCCCTCAGAGCCACACACTCCAGAGATCTAAACCTTGTCATCACAATAAACAAAACATGCTGGAGGGATAGGTTCCTGACCCAGAGACTCCCCACACTCTGGAATAGATTGCCCATACATGTCAAGCAAAGTGTCTCTTTGGCCCTATTCAAAAGGAACCTTGACGATTGGATGGGAGAAAGGAAATTTACCCTGAGGATCACATCAGTCGCCCTGCTAGACAGGGGTCCAGGGAAGTAAATAGTGTGGGAAGAAATAGCCAGGGAATTGTTATGGCTAGGCTTGTATAGGCCCTAGGGCTGATAGCCTAGTACCAACCTATGAACCTAAAATCTCTTCTTTTAAACCTTCTGTGCAAGTGGAGCTACTTTAGTTTCTGTTCTAATGTCCTGATTTCTTTCTCTTCTCCACATGCGCATCCTACCAGCTGCCTAAGACACTTTGCCCATCACTTCTAGCTTCCTTAACTACTGTGTCTTCTCTGCCCAGATTTATGTACTATATAGTAGTTCTAATCGCATCACTGTTTTGTACACCTTACTTTTCAACTTGTTTGGTATTGTTCTGTCACACACTACCTCTGTCACTCTATGCCAGATGGCTGCATACCCTCTGATTTAAGCTTTGGCACCCGTCATTCAGACTTCCCTTCTCCACAACCACCCCTCCCGAATTCTTGAAGCTCTTAACCTGTTCCACTGTTTTCCCCACCATGTCAGTTTTTAGCTTCTGCTGATTTGTCCATTTGCTGTCATGACAGCTCTCTTGACTACTGTGAGTCATAATGTGTGCCTTTGGTTATGCAGTCCATTCCCTGTCATTTGCTGAAGTTCCTTCATCAGAGTAATGCATGTTGTCTATGTACAGCAGCTTTATTGCTCTGTCCCCAGCAGCATTTACTAATGTAGTCCAGTACCATTATGGACAGCAGTGGCCTCAGGGCTGAACCCTGATGCACACCTGCTCCCACTTGAAATCCCACTGCAAATCCGAACATTGTTTGTACTTGTGCCACTGGATCATTGTACATAGCTTGCACTAATTCTTTCAATGTTTCCAGGATTTTGAACCATCGCAGGATTTCCCAAAACAGCTTTCTGAAACCCTGTTATATGATTTTTCTTGGTCTAGGGATGTCCAGTTGGACTCTTTCCTCATCTCTAGCTTGTTCTTAACTATCTGTTTCACTACAAATATCAGGTCAGTATCCTGATCTGATTTTGAGGTGCTCATCTTCCATCTTACTTTCTACAGTTCTGCTTATTCATTTATCATTCGCCCTCTCCAGCACTTTATTGCAGTGTGACAGGAGTTGGATACCTTTATACAATCCACAGTTGTGAATGTCTCTCTACGTCTTGCACTCTGGCACTAGATTGCTTATTTTCTAGTTGTTCTGGATACACCTTTCTCTCCATTCTGCTTTGCGTACCTGTTGGAGCCATTTCTCCCCTATCTCACTCAACATCTTGATCATGTCTGCCCTAACCTCATCTGAGCCTGCTGCTTTCCGTGACTTCATTTTCATTAGTGATGTTCTTAATTCTTCTAGGGTTGTTTTTTCTTCCTCTGTCATTGTAGTTTGTCTCTGTGGCAGTACAGCTTCTGCCGGGTTTTCTTCATTCAGAAGCTGCTGGAAGTACTACTTCATTTGCCTTTGATGTCCTCTGAACTGGTGAGCAGGTTGTTGCTAGCGTCCCTAATGAATGGCATCTGATAGCTATTATCTTTATTTTTCTCTCTTTGCCATGCAACCTGATAGACTTTTTTGTTCCATCTGTTGTGTCACTTTCAAGAAGCTGGTAGAGTGCCTTTGGTACGTTGCTGTTTGCAGAGTCTAAAGTACTGAGTGACAGAATACTCAGGCACACAAACTACAACAACGAAAGAAATTTCTGAAATGCTGTCATTAATAACACAAGTGGTAGTTCAACTTAGATACTCCTTATGAGTCAGAAAAGAACTAGAATGCATTAGGGAGAAAGTGACTGGTACGACTGGTAATATATTGATAGGTCTCTATCTGAAATAACGATATACACCTTTTAAATATCAGTAATACACAATGATGTCTCACCTTCAGTAACAGGCCGTCTGATCACAGGCTTGTCTTCTACTGCAAAGGGATACTGTAAGGAGAGAGAAGTGGCATTTAACACATTAGGGAAAATTTTTTCTTGTGACCTTGTAAAGAGAATTGAGTCACGTCACCAAATCTTGTAATGTTATGACAGGCAAGAATTCAAAAGGTTAGTTTTTTCCAGATATATATATATATATATATTTTTATTGAGAGAACATATTACCACCTGAACAAGTATTTTGAAGAAGAAAACAGAAATAAAAAAGTATACATAAACCAAGTGAAAAATATAATCTTGAAATACTGAAATATCGAATTTCAGTATTTCGAGACTTAAAATAGCGAAAGCCCAGTTCCGCAAAAGAGCACATAACCACATCCAGAAATGTCGAATCGACAGTTATGGTGGTGCACTGTGTTAATGGATAGCTGGAGATTCAGTTAAGTGTCTATATTTTAAGGGTTTTGGGTAGGGATTTTAGTGTACGTTAGTGTGTTGGAAGTTGTAGGTGTAGGTTATGGTATGTAGGTAAGAGTGTGAGTGTGTAAGTGTTGATACTGGTGGTGTTTGTACAAATTCTCTCTTCCTTCATTTATGTGAGCATGAGGGACATAGCTTTGTTTTCATGGTCATTTCAGATATACATTTTACTTCCAGAGAAGGAGACCTGACCAATCTGACTGAGAGAGAGGAAGCCAAATGGATAGTGCGGCTGAGGGCAGATAACCCCCCTGGCCTTAATGGCTGTGTTTCCTTAAAACCTTTTCTTAAAAATAGACGAGCAATGAGCTATGCTCACTTATGACCTGTTTTCATTGCCAGAAACCTTAGGTATACTGACTTAAGCTCTAATGTCCCAAAGAAATTGTTGAAATGAAATAAAAAGAAGCGCCCTAAATGACCATCTTTATTTTTCACCTTTTTCTCTTAAATCTTGGCTTTTATGCAGAGCTTGTTCTTTTAACTAGAACCTACTGAAAAGATTTTACTAATATTCCTTCTGAAAATATGTCTTGAGTCTGTCTTAGAAACATCAAACTGTCATGTTGTTTTAAACAAAGAGTTTTAAATAGAGTTTTAACTTCATGTTTGTTGGAAAGCTATGGAGTTGTGTACCAATGGACTAACTTGATTGGTTAACATTCATCATTCACTGAAGGTTGTTTCATTGGATGATACCAACTTTTAAACACTGAACCCAGCTTACCTACTTGGATCTGAAGAAGGCTTGAAAAAGCTGAAAGCGCTTGTCCATTGTTTACATCAGAAGGGTTCTTCACTTTTATGTTTGTTTTTTGTATTTTTGTGACATCCACATGTTTTAAAGCTGTGGAATTACAACACCACTTGACTTTTACAACAGCAAAGCTCTATATTTCATATATTGTGGATTCAATATGGTAAAAGCCTGTTATTGAAGCTGTTGTTTTGAAGCTGTCTTTTTGCCAGTTTGGTTGTTTAGCAAGTTTTGAATACTCCGATGAAATACTAATACTTGTGGTGCAACGCTCTTCCAATATTTACAGTGTTTGTACGTATGTGATGTGTGTTTGTGCGAGGGGAATGTAGATTGTGTAGTGGTTGGTTTCATGTCTTTGTCTTTTCTGAGCGACCTTGGAGTTGGTGTATATAAGTAGCGGGGGTGTGGGGGGGGCTTGCCCCCTGCTTATATGTAGGGTAGGTTTGTGTATTTGTGTTATGTTTGTGTGTGTTTTGTTTGTTGTAAAATGGGGAGGAAGGTGTATGTGTGTGTGTGGTGTAGGGTGTGTTTAAAAGTCATGATTTTGAATTTCGCGCTTTTGGGGTTTCGGTATTTTGCTTTTTTGGCTTTATAGTCTCGAGATACTGAAATTCAGTATTTCACTATTTTGAGATTATAAAGTAAAAAAATAAATAAATAAATAAATATATATATATATATATATATATATATATATATATATATATCTACTTCACTACACCGACACGCCACAGAGACCAAAAGAACGAAAACACACAATACCAACAACTCACAAAACCAAACGCCATAACACCGACACACAAAACGTAAACTACACATTACACACAACTGTATATGCACTACCCTTAACCCAAACCCTAAAGTCCGACACTACCGCACACTTACCCTACCTGCACCCTAACCCTAACTCACTTAACCCACCCCTAAACCTAAAGTCCGTCACTATCGCACACTCACCCTACCCGCACCCTAACTCACTTAACCCGCCCCTAAAACTACAGTCCGTCACTATCACACACTTACCTTACCCGCACCCTAACCCTAAGTCCGACACTACTGCACACTCACCTTTCCCGCACCCTAACCCTAAATCCTTCACTATCGCACACTTACCTGTCCGCTCCCTAACCCTAAATCCCTCACTATCGCACACTTACTGAGTTGCGCTCACACATTGCCCATGTTGGTGATGTTCATCGTGCATACAGCTGCAGTAATGACAGATGGGTTTTCAGCCGTCAGGCGGTCCCTCGGTCGGCCGAATTCCAAAGTCTTGGTCCGGCGTCGGTTGTTGTCGCTTCTCTGGACGCCAGGAAGGCCAGAGTATATAAGACACAGCCGACGCCATGTTCTTCAGTCTTTTACGCGGTGCCAGTTGGCAGAAGCGCTAGTTAAGCTAGTGCCGGTCGGCCAGCTCCTGAATTACGAAAAATTTGGAACCGAAGTCTTCATTAAAGCTAAGTACCCGTTAGAATCTTTTTGCCTCAGACCGATGTCAGAAAAAGTTAATAATTGTATTTCTTGTGGGAAGCAAATACCGCATAAGGATTTCCATTCCCTTTGCATACCTTGTTTGGGCCCAGACCACGACGTCTCGGGCTGTCGCTTTTGCGCTACCTTCAATAAACGCACTATCAAGCATCGGGCGGAGTTCGCCCAACACTTTTTTGGTAAAGCTTTTGACTATAAAATGTCGTCGGACACTCCGACTACCGTTTTATCCAAAAAACACAAGGAAAAGGACCGACATATGAGGCCCGCGGTCCCCACCGACACCACGCCAAAACAGGCTCCACGTGGTCCGGTTCTCAGTGAGACGCCTTTGCAGTCCCTGACTACCGACGACACTCCTTCGGCGGTGTCTTCTGTACCCGAGACCGCTGGGTCATCGGCCCTTTCCCAGACTACAACCGAAGCTCCAGCTTATGCCGAGCCTACTAATGTGGACAGATCTACATCCACTCATGGTGTATTTAGGCCTTCATCCTCCTTTTCTATTAAGGCCTTTGCCAAATCCAAAGCAGCCAGGCATCACACTAGGCCTCCTGCACAAGGCCCATCTCCTGGACCCATGCCTAAGAAACAGATGCTTAAAATGGCTGAGGATCTAATAACTCTTATAAGAGGTTCTCAGCCCCCTCCTGACAAGAGACCCAGAGTGGAGGAAGAATCCCCCTCTTCTGATCAGGGATCCATTTTATCAGAGCATTCCGATGCTGAGGAACACCCTTATTCCCCTTTTGAGGATTCGGATGCAGAGCAGTCTATTCCGTCTGTATCCCCCCCCCTGAGGATTTTTCTTTTGGGGAAACCTTGCACACCTTGAGGGAACACTTCCATTGGGAAGGCCAAGACTTTTCAGACTCCAAGAAAAGACTTAGGGAATTTCTTTGGTTACCTCAGCACAGACCTCTGGCTATTCCCCCTGTTTTGGAGGTACTGGATGATGTCTATTCGGAGGCTTGTTTTAATCCTGATTCACTGCCTCCTGCACCAGTTAAGCCTGATAGATATTACAGAGTACCCAGTTCTCACCAATTTCTCTACAAAGGCCATAATGCTGACCCTGAAACCATTTCACAAGGCCCTAAGGGAATAAAGGCCTCCACTGCCAAGAATTCATTACCTGCAGAAAGGGAATCTAGATCCCTAGAAAGGTGGGGTAAGAAGGCTTATACCTCAGCCACCCTAGCCATGAGGGCCTTAAACTGCCAGTTTCATATGATTAAATACCAACAGTTCCTGTTATCACAATTAAAAAACAAAATGTCTCAACCTGAACAACCAGATTTAAAAGAGTTACAGGATATGATGCATAGTGCAGAACAAGTGGGTAAACACACTTTACAATGTGGTTATGATGCCCTAGAGGCCTCCAGTAGAGCGGCTGCTACAGGATCAGTCATTCGCAGACATGCCTGGCTTAGAGAACAAAATCTGCCTGATCATGTGAAAGCAAAACTTCTTGATGCACCTTTACAAAAGGATGTTCTTTTGGTACTAATGCTGAGGATATATTACGAAAATGGAAGAGAAAGCCAAATCTATGCAAACTGTCAAAGCTTTCTTACAGGTCCAGCCACCACGATTTAGCAGGAATTGGCCATCAAAAACTGGTCCTTTCCAGCCACTGACAAGCCCCAAAGAGGCAGATACAGACGCCGAAGGGGCAGAGGGCAATCACAAGGGTCATATAGAGGCAGACAATGGCAATCTCCAGCACCAAGAGGTGGTGAAGACAGTGCACAACAGTACAGGAAGCAAACTCAATGACTCCCTCATTTCCATGCCAAGCAAGTCTCAACTGGCAGCACCTTTGGGAGGGAAACTAGCATTATTTGCAAGCAATTGGCATATTGTCACAACAGACAAATGGATATTGGACATTATAAACAGAGGCTACAAATTTCAATTTCACACTCTTCCAAAAAGGAGAGGCATGCCAAACCTACCACAAAATCAAAGGGTAGAGGCACAACTGCAAATTTCAAAGCTCCTAAACATGAGGGCTATACAAAAGGTACCTACGCACCAACAAGGTCAAGGTTTTTATTCAAGACTTTCCCTGGTACCAAGAAAAGGAACCGACTGGAGACCCATTCTGGACTTATCAATACTAAACACATTTCTACTGCACCAAAATTCAAGATGCTCACATTACAGCAACTTCTTCCCATGCTGGGCAAGGAGTTTTGGCTGGTAACATTGGACCTCAAGGAGGCATACCTGCATGTCCCAATCAGACAAAGCTGCAGAAGATACCTCAGATTTCTTGCAGGTTCAATCCACTATCAATTCTCTGCATTGCCCTTTGGCTTATCTACTGCCCAGAGTATTCACCAAGTGCCTGGCATCAGTGATTGCCTATTGCAGACTTCAAGGGATACAAATTTACCCTTATCTGGACGACTGCCTGATCCAAGCGGACAGCAAACATATACTACTGGAACATCTGGCATATGTGACACAGTTACTGCTTTCTCTGGGATACACCATCAACAAGGAGAAATCAAAGCTAACACCTTCTCAGAAAATAACCTTCCTGGGTGCCAGCTTGGACACAAACACCCAGATGGCATACCTTACGCCAGAAAAACAAGGGCAATTATCTCAGTACTTCAAAATACTAGCAAAAGTACCAGGCTTACTGCAAGGAAAATCCTGCAGGCTCTGGGATTCATGGCATCTTGCATTCTTCTAATCCCGTGTGCAAAGCTGCATATGAGGAAACTTCAATGGTACCTAAAAAATCTATGGTCTCAACACAGTCACAGCTTGGAAGCAATCATTCCAATAATTCCCTGTCTACAAAGGAATTCCTATGGTGGGCCCAAGCATGTCAAGTAAACACAGGCCTCCCATTCTGCAAGCCTCAAGCAAAACAAGTCATAACCACAGACGCCTCAGATTACGCCTGGGGCACATGAAGGACAGGTGCATTCAGGGCAGATGGTCCCAAAAGGAAAAGCACCTTCACATCAATCAAAAGAAATGCTGGCAGTAATAAATGCAATTACAGCTTTCAAGGACTTCCTGCATCCAGGACAATTGCTCATAAGAACAGACAACACCACAGTAATGTGGTACATAAACAAACAAGGAAGAACTCACTCATACCCCTTGTGCAGACTAGCCATGACTCTTTGGAACTTGGCTCTAGAAAGACAAATCGAACTTCAAGCACACTACTTGCCAGGGACGGAAAACACACTGGCAGACACTCTGAGCAGAAATTTGACAGATCCACACGAATGGAAGCTACATCCACTGGTGTTTACGGAGATAGCCCAAGCGTGGGGGGTGCCAGATATAGATCTATTTGCCTCCCAGAGAAACCATCAATTGAAAAGGTTTTGTTCAAGGACCTTCCATCCAAGGGCCTGGAAAATGGACGCCCTTTCATTCAGTTGGACAACATGGACAGTTTATGCATTCCCACCTCTGCCTCTTCTGCCCAAGGTACTTTTGAAAGCAAGAACAGACAAACCAAGGATGATACTGATTGCTCCAGACTGGCCAAGGCAACACTGGTATCCGCTCCTGAGGAGCCTAACACATACTCCTCCCTGGTCCCTGCCTCTAATACCTCTCCTGCTGACGCAGAACAACTACAAAACCCTTCACAGCCAGCTGAAAACACTCAACCTCGCTGCATGGAAAATTCCCTAACACCACATCAAACTCTACTCTCCAAGGAGGTGCAGGATGTCATCTTGGAGGCCAGAAGACCATCTACTAGAAAAGCTTACTCCGCAAAATGGAAGCGGTTTTGCTGTTGGAATGAGAAAAGAGGACAGGACCCTAGAAAATTGAACTTGCCTCAGGTTTTACAGTACCTAGCTGAACTACTGAGCAGTGGACTTTCATTTTTTTCAATCAAAATACACGCCTCAGCCATTTCTGCAGAATTCAACACGGATCCTCCTTTATTCTCACATCCACTCTTACGGCAGTTCCTCAGAGGGGCTAAGAATATAAGACCTCCAAGGAAACAACCAATACCAGCCTGGGACCTTAATTACATACTAGAAAATTAACATTGCCTCCTTTGAACCTGCTGCTTCAACAGATCTACAATATTTGTCCTGGAAAACAGCTTTCCTTCTGGCCATCACTTCAGCTCAGGGTTACTGAACTACAGGCCCTCATGGCGGTGCAGCCATTCCTCATCTT
This sequence comes from Protopterus annectens, assembly GCF_019279795.1. Lineage (NCBI taxonomy): Eukaryota > Metazoa > Chordata > Ceratodontiformes > Protopteridae > Protopterus > Protopterus annectens. The sequence continues at coordinate 792,643,357 of NC_056751.1, read as the reverse complement.
CCATCAGGACAGGGTTTCCCTTCGTACCAACCCATCTTTTATGCCTAAAGTAGTATCTAGGGTAGCCTTAAACCAAGCCATACACCTTCCTACCTTTTATCCTAACCCTCAAAACAAAGGGGAAAGGCTGCTTCACTCTTTAGACATCCACAGGCAGCTACGTTACTATTTGGACAGAACAAAGTCCTTCAGGAAATCAGACCAACTTTTTGTGTCCTATGCCGTAGGGGCTCCAGGGAAACCAGTTACCAAACAGACCATTTCCAAGTGGATTGGCCACTGCATACGTTTTTGTTACTCCTATCATGGGAAACCTGTCCCCACTGGTATCAGATCTCACTCCACCAGGGCAACAGCCACCTCTACAGCCTTCCTCGGAGGTGTGCCTACTTAGGATATCTTGGAGGCAGCCACTTGGAGTTCTGTACATACCTTCACAAAACACTACCATTTGCCTTTATACTCCAGAACAAGAGCAGGCTTTGCCACTGCTGTTTTGCAGGGCATTCTGGCTCAACCCAGTTCCTCATAGTACCTACCACCCTATGCATAGCTTTGGGACTCTACCCATCTGTCATTACTGCAGCTGTATGCACGATGAACATAGTACAGTTTTGTACCTACCATAAATGTAGATGTTCGAGTGCTAATACAGCTGCAGTACAGGTTTCCCTCCCTCCTTCCCCTCTTGGTAAGGCCATGGGGCCTAAAAACCTCTTCATACCTCCTGACTGGGTTATCCTGCTATGTTTTATTTGCTTGCTTTTGTGGATTAGCTTTATTTATGTATTGCCTTCCTTTTGGGGGCATCTGACATCTGGGGCAAGAAAGACTGAAGAACATGGCGTCGGCTGTGTCTTATATACTCTGGCCTTCCTGACGTCAGAAGAGTAAGCGACAACAACCGACGCCGGACCAAGACTTTGGAATTCGGCCGACCGAGGGACCGCCTG